>NC_042987.1:43505882-43653382 GCF_901001165.1 Salmo trutta | reverse complement strand
TTTGTAGGTAACAAACATGTTACTAAACCTTTATAGATAACAAACATGTTACTAAACCTTTATAGGTAACAAACATGTCATTTAACTTTTATAGGTTGACTCTTTGGATCCTAGAATAAGACCCGTCGAAGATTTTTGGGGTTGGAATCGTTGCTAATCAATAAAGGTGTGTGTTGGAATATCTGTGTGTTGACCTTTTTAGTGACAGGGGACAGTATTTGGAAATTCGGATGAATGACGTGCCCAAATTAAACTGCCTACTACACGGGCTCAGAACGTAGGATATGCATATTAGTAGTATATTTGGATAGAAAACACTCTGAAGTTTCTAAAACTGTTTGAATGATGTCTGTGTGTATAACAGAACTCATATGGCAGGCAAAAACCTGAGAAAAAATCCAACCAGGAAGTGGTTTGTAGTTTTAAGACTGGACCTATTCAGTATATAGTGACTTAGGGTTCATTTTGCACTTCCTAAGGCTTCCACTAGATGTCAACAGTCTTTAGAAAGTTGTTTGAGGCTTCTATGGTGAACAGAGAGCGAACAAAGGAAGTTGGAAGTTGTTGACTCAGGAAAGGATATGGCTTCAATTGCGCGCTTTCACGTGAGAGGTAGCTGTGTCCCTTTACATTTTTGAAGACATTTGAATCATCCGGTTGGAGTATTATTGAACTTTTATGTTAAAAAGGCCCTAAAGATTGATGCTATACATCGTTTGACATGTTTCTACGAACATATAACTTTTTTTGACTTTGTCGTGAAATCTTCGGTGCTCTTCCTACATTTGGAGTAGCTAACTGAACGAGCTAACAAAGAGGACATAAATGATGGACTTTATCGAACAAAACAACATTTATTGTGGACCTGGGATGCCTAGGAGTGCATTCTGATGAAGATCATCAAAGGTAAATTAATATTATAATGCTATTTATGATTTTAGATGACTCCAAAATGGCGGGTATCTGTATTGCCTGCTGTTGTTTTCTGAGCGCTGTACTCAGATTATTGCAAAGTGTGCTTTCCCCGTGAAGCTTTTTTGAAATCTGTCACAGCGGTTGCATTAACTTCTCTAGGGCCGGCGGGACGAAATCGTCCCACCTACGTAACAGCCAGTGGAATCCTGTGGCGCGTTATTCAAATACCTTAGAAATGCTATTACTTCAATTTCTCAAACATATGACTATTTTACACCATTTTAAAGACAAAACTCTCGTTAATCTAACCACACTGTCCAATTTCAAAAAGGCTTTACAACGAAAGCAAACATTAGATTATGTCAGCAGAGTACCCAGCCAGAAATAATCAGACACCCATTTTTCAAGCAAGCATATAATGTCACATAAACCCAAACCACAGCTAAATGCAGCACTAACCTTTGATGATCTTCATCAGATGACACACCTAGGACATTATGTTATACAATACATGCATGTTTTGTTCAATCAAGTTCATATTTATATCAAAAACCAGCTTTTTACATTAGCATGTGACGTTCAGAACTAGCATACCCCCCGCAAACTTCCGGTGAATTTACTAAATTACTCACGATAAACGTTCACAAAAAGCATAACAATTATTTTAAGAATTATAGATACAGAACTCCTCTATGCACTCGATATGTCCGATTTTAAAATAGCTTTTCGGTGAAAGCACATTTCGCAATATTCTAAGTAGATAGCCCGGCATCACAGGGCTAGCTATTTAGACACCCACCAAGTTTAGCACTCACCAAAGTCAGATTTACTATAAGAAAAATGTTATTACCTTTGTTCTTTGTCAGAATGCACTCCCAGGACTTCTACTTCAATAACAAATGTTGGTTTGGTCCCAAATAATCCATTGTTATATCCAAATAGTGGCGTTTTGTTCGTGCGTTCAAGACACTATCCGAAAGGGTAAAGAAGGGTGACGAGCATGGCGCTTTTTGTGACCAAAAAATTCTAAATATTCCCATTACCGTACTTCGAAGCATGCCAACCGCTGGTTAAAATCCATTTTTATGCCATTTTTCTCGTAAAAAAGCGAAAATATTCCGACCGGGAATCTGCATTTAGGTAAACAGACGAAAGAAAATAAAGCATGGGGTCGACTCGGGCACGCGCCTAAGCCCAATGTCCTCTGATCGGCCACTTGCCAAACGCCCTAATGTGTTTCAGCCTGGCGCTGCCTCGATATCATTCAGCTTTTTCCCGGGCTCTGAGAGCCTATGGGAGCCGTAGGAAGTGTCACGTTACAGCAAAGATCCTCAGTCTTCAATAAAAAGAGCCAAGATGAACAACAACTTGTCAGACAGGCCACTTCCTGTTCAGAATCCTCTCAGGTTTTTGCCTGCCATAGGAGTTATGTTATACTCACAGACACCATTCAAACAGTTTTAGAAACTTTAGGGTGTTTTCTATCCAAAGCCAATAATTATATGCATATTCTAGTTACTGGGCAGGAGTAGTAACCAGATTAAATCGGGTACGTTTTTTTCCGGCCGTGTCAATACTGCCCCCTACCTCCAACAGGTTAAGGAGATGTTTATCTATAATTCTTTGAATAACAGTTTAATATTTTATCAACGTTTATGATGAGTATTTCTATAAATTGATGTGCTCATTCACCGGACGTTTTCAGAGGAAAAGCATTTCTGAACATTACGGGCCAATGTAAAATGGGGTTTTTGGAAACAAATATGAACTTTATCGAGCAAAACATACATGTATTGTGTAACATGAAGTCCTATGAGTGCCATCTGATGAAGATCATCAAAGGATAGTGCTTAATTTTAGCTGTATTTCTGGTTTTTGTGACGTCTGTCCTTGCTTGGAAAATGGCTGTGTGGCTTTTATTTTTTAGGCACTGTCCTAACATAATCTAATGTTTTGCTTTCGCTGTAAAGCCTTTTTGAAATCGGACAATGTGGTTCGATTAAGGAGAAGTGTATCTTTAAAATGGTGTAAAATAGTAGTATGTTTGAGAAATTTTAATTATGAGATTTTTGCTGTTTTGAATTTGCCGCCCTGCTATTTCACTGGCTGTGTCCCACAGGTGGGACGGTAGCGTCCCACATAGCCCAGAGAGGCTACGTGAGGTTGTTTGAAGAACTTACACATGATGCATAGACTGGAGGTCCGTAGAGCTGTGTATGCTGAGTAGGTCTCCTCCAATCACCCTGCAGAAGTCCCGAGCCTCAAACCAGGTCTTCTCATCTGCGCGAGGCACTGTAAAGAACTGGACCAGACAGACAACCTATTCAGTACACTACTTTAGACCAGAGCCATATGGGGTAGTGCACTACTTTAGAACAGAGCCCTATGGGTAGTGCACTACTTTAGACCAGAGCCCTATGGGGTAGTGCACTACTTTAGACCAGAGCCCTATGGGTAGTGCACTACTTTAGACCAGAGCCCTATGGGTAGTGCACTACTTTAGACCAGAGCCCTATGGGGTAGTGCACTACTTTAGACCAGAGCCCCATGGGCACAACACAGGGAAAAGACTGTCATTTAGGACACATCCTGTCTCTGGATCCTGATCTGTTACTGTGAGGAAGAGATCCTTATACTACAGATGGCTCTGGATCCTGATCTGTTACAGTTAGGAAGAGATCCTTATACTACAGACCTGTCTCTGGATCCTGATCTGTTACAGTTAGGAAGTGATCCTTATACTACAGACTGTCTCTGATCATGATCTGTTACAGTGAGGAAGAGATCCTTATTCTACAGGACTGTCTCTGGATCCTGATCTGTTACAGTGAGGAAGAGATCCCTTATCTACAGACTGTCTCTGGATCCTGATCTGTTACAGTTAGGAAGAGATCCTTAAGTGACGACAAACCAGGTCCATTATCCTAATGACTTAGTACCTAGTCTGTAGATCAGTTGGTAGGACATGGTGCTTGCAAGATCAGGATAGTGGGTTTGATTCCCGAGACCAGCCCATACTGTAAAATGTACGCATGCATGACTGTGGTATAAAAGCGTCTCCTGAATGGCAGATATTATTATTATGTTGTTATATTGTAGAACCTGGCTGTATAGATGTCAAATGAGGAGAACAACATTAAAATGTCTTCGGGATCGGTGTACCTTCCACGGGACAGTTGAGCTAACGTAGGCTAATGCGATTAGCATGAGGTTTGAGTAACAAGAACATTTCCCAGGATATAGACATATCTGATATTGGCAGAAAGCTTAAACTTCTTGTTAATCTAACTGTACTGTCCAATTTACATTAGCTATTACAGTGAAAGAATACCATGCTATTGTTGAGGAGAGTGCACAATTTTGAACATGAAAAGTTATTAATAAACAAATTAGGCACATTGGGCAGTCTTGAATTTTGAACAGAAATGCTATGGTTCTTTGGATCAGTCTAAAACTTTACAATACACTGATGCCATCTAGTGTACAAAATCTAAATTGCACCTGGGCTGGAATAATAAATTATGGCCTTTCTCTTGCATTTCAAAGATGATGGTACAAAAAAAATACAAAAGAACTGGTTAGGTTTTTCTTTGTATTATCTTTTACCAGATTTAATGTGTTATCATTCTCCTTCATTAATTTCACATTTCCATAAACTTCAAAGTGTTTCCTTTGAAATGGTACCAATAATATGCATATCCTTGCTTCAGGGCCTGAGCTACAGGCTGTTAGCCTTGGGTATGTCATTGTAGGAGAAAATAAAATAAGGGTCTAATCTTTAAGAGGTTTAACTCCTCCAGAGTTTGTTACTACAGTCATAATACATATTAGGTTCATTCTAAGTTATGTCCTACTCTTAAAGCAGAAGCTCCCGAGACCCCCACAGGATACCAGCCCTCATGGCACCTGGGAGGGACAGGTGTGATTGGTTCTGGTGTTGGCCCCGCTCCTTCTGCCAGGTGTTTACAGATATACTTCTCCTGATTGGTGCAGCTCAGCACATCCCATAATCCAGCTAGAGTCCCTGTTGTCATGGCCCACACAACCCTGTCTACTGCCTGAGGGTCAAAGGTGATGCAAAGAGAGAACACAAATACAGAGCAACATTCAGGTTCACAGCTAAGAGCACCGATATAATATTATATAATATTCAGTATATAGAACAGTAGTATGAGACTCCTACTATAGAACTGTAGTGAGACTCCTACTATAGAACTGTAGTCAGACCTCCTACTATAGAACTGTAGTGAGACTCCTACTATAGAACTGTAGTGAGACTCCTACTATAGAACTGTAGTCAGACTCCTACTAGAAACTGTAGTGAGACTCCTACTATAGAACTGTAGTGCAGGCTCCTACTATAGAACTGTAGTCAGACTCCTACTATAGAACTGTAGTGAGACTTCCTACTATAGAACTGTAGTCAGGCTCCTACTATAGAACTGTAGTGAGACTCCTACTATAGAACAGTAGTAGGAGACTCCTACTATAGAACTGTAGTCCAGACTCCTACTATAGAACTGTAGTCAGACCTCCTACTATAGAACTGTAGTGAGACTCCTACTATAGAACTGTAGTCAGGCTCCTACTATAGCAACTGTAGTGAGACTCCTACTATAGAACAGTAGTATGAGACTCCTACTATAGAACTGTAGTGAGACTTCTACTATAGAACTGTAGTGAGACTCCTACTATAGAAACTGTAGTCAGACTCCTACTATAGAACTGTATATTGAGACTTCTACTATAGAACTGTAGTGAGACTCCTACTATAGAACAGTAGTATGAGACTTCTACTATAGAACTGTAGTGAGACTCCTACTATAGAACTGTAGTCAGGCTCCTACTAATAGAACAGTAGTATGAGACTCCTACTATAGAACTGTAGTCAGGCTCCTACTATAGAACTGTAGTCAGACTCCTACTATAGAACTGAAGTCAGACTCCTACTATAGAACTGTAGTGAGACTCCTACTATAGAACTGTAGTGAGACTCCTACTATAGAACTGTAGTGAGACTCCTACTATAGAACTGTAGATGCAGACTCCTACTATAGAACTGTAGTCAGGCTCCTACTATAGAACTGTAGTGAGACTCCTACTATAGAACTGTAGTCAGACTCCTACTATAGAACTGTAGTCAGACTCCTACTATAGAATGTAGTGAGACTTCCTACTATAGACTGTAGTGAGACTCCTACTATAGAACTGTAGTGAGACTCCTACTGTAGAACTGTAGTCAGACCTCCTACTATAGAACTGTAGTCAGACTCCTTACTATAGAACTGTAGTCAGGCTCCTACTATAGAACTGTAGTCAGACTCCTACTATAGAACAGTAGTATGGACTCCTACTATAGAACTGTAGTGACACTCCTACTATAGAACTGTAGTCAGACTCCTACTATAGAACGTAGTCAGGACTCCTACTATGAACGTAGTCAGGCTCCTACTATAGAACTGTAGTGAGACTCCTACTATAGAACTGTAGTCAGACTCCACTATAGAACTGTAGTCAGACCTCCTACTATAGAACGGGTAGTCAGACTCCTACTATAGAACTGTAGTGAGACTCCTACTATAGACCTGTAGTAGGACTCGACTATAGAACTGTAGTGAGACTCCTCTATAGAACTGGTAGTCAGACTCCTACTATAGAACTGTAGTCAGACTCCTACTATAGAACTGTAGTCAGACTCCAACTATAGAACTGTAGTCAGGCTCCTACTCCTTCATAGACAGTCTTGTGTCTAAACATCACCATTCACCTTCTCCCCAAAGAATTACAAAGGTTTGATATTATATAAATATGCTATATTATCGTTATAATATTGTAATGAAACAGACAGGGAGAGTGAGCTTATCCGCAGTGGTCGGTGAACCCTCAACTCTCTGGCCCTGCACTCCATCGACTCCCCCAAGAAAGCATGAGGAGTTGATGAACATGCTTCTAAACACATGGTCACTACAATATATAGTATTTTATATATCTCTATAGTTGTCCTTTACCTGGCATCTGTGTGTTCCAGTGGGTGAATCTGACCCTGTTGCTGTTCGTCCAGGTGAAGTCGTCGATGTGGTTCTGGTTGGAGAGTCCGATCCAGAAGTGTTGCTCTGGCCTGGACCCAACCAGGCTGATCAGGAAAGCATTATCCACCCTGGACACATTATTATTAAAACATTATCATTATAACATTATCCACCCTGGACACGTTATTATTAAAACATTATCATTATAACATTATCCACCCTGGACACAGTCACATTATCATGTAACATAGTGGATTATTATCATGGCACATTATCATGGATCATTATCCACCCTGGACACGTTATTATTAAAACATTATCATTATAACATTATCCACCCTGGACAAGTTATTATTAAAACATTATCATTTTAACATTATCCACCCTAGACACGTTATTATTAAAACATTATCATTATAACATTATCCACCTTGGGCACATTATTAAGAGACATTATCATTATAACATTATCCACCCTGGACACGTTATCGTGGAACATTATCATGTCACGTGATCATGGATCATTATCATGGATCATTATAATGGATCATTATCATGGATCATTATCGTGGATCATTATCATGGATCATTATCATGTCATGTGATCATTGATCATTATTATGGATCATTATCAGGGATCATTATCCACCCTGGACACATTATCATTATGACATTATGAAACATTATGGTTAAAGGTATATTTTACTCAAAAACTATGTTTTAGCAGTTTGTCCTTTAGTCCACTGTGCCCCAAAATGGTGTCAGCAGCCGAGGGTTCAAGATGGAGGACTTTCAGTATAGAGCAAAAACTGTGATTACATAACAGTGGACCCAATAAGAAAAAACTATGCATTTGTTTTTGGGTAGAAAATTATTTTAAACATTATAATGGATCTTTGTCCACCCGGAACTCATGATCATTAGACAATGTATTATCTAGACAAATTAATCTAGTCCACATTACTGATAGAGAAGTACATCTCTCTCTCTTACCTGCTAGAAACATCTGCCAGATATGACTGTGAGCTCTTGCATGTCTCTTTGGCCTCATCAAAGGTCTTGATTTCTGGGCCCACAAAGTAGCAGTAGGAGCCGTGCCTGGTCCAATGCTTCAGAGAGACAACAGGGTCAGAAACAGCTGTTAGACTGTTGAGCTGGTCTAGGTGTAAGGCTGGTTATGTATCACATCAACACCATTATCCCAGAAATCCTAGACCCACTCCAATTTGCATACCGACCCAACAGATCCACAGATGACGCAATCTCTATTGCACTCTACACTGCCCTTTCCCACCTGGACAAAAGGAACACCTATGTGAGAATGTTATTAATTGACTACAGCTCAGCGTTCAACACCATAGTGCCCTCAAAGCTCATCACTAAGCTAAGGACCCTGGGACTAAACACCTCCCTCTGCAACTGGATCCTGGACTTCCTGACGGGCCGCCCGCAGGTGGTAAGGGTAGGTAACAACACATCTGCCACGCTGATCCTCAACACGGGGGCCCCTCAGGGGTGCATGCTCAATCCCCTCCTGTCCTCCCTGTTCACTCATGACTGCAAGGGCAAGTACGACTCCAACATCCTCATTAAGTTTGCCGACGACACAACAGTGGTAGGCCTGATCACCGACAACGATGAAACAGCCTATAGGGAGGAGGTCAGATACCTGGCAGTGTGGTGCCAGGACAACAACCTCTCCTTCAATGTGATCAAGACAAAGGAGATGATCGTGGACTACAGGAAAAGGAGCGAGCACCACGCCCCCATTATCATCGACGGGGCTGTAGTGGAGCACGTTGAGAGCTTCAAGTTCCTTGGTGTCCATATTACCAACAAACTATCACGGTCCAAGCACACCAAGACAGTCGTGAAGAGGGAATGACAATGCCTATTCCCCCTCAGGAGACTGAGAAAATTTGGCATGGATCCTCAGATCCTCAAAAAGTCCTACAGATGCACCATCGAGAGCATTCTGACTGGTTGCGTCACCGCCTGGTACGGCATCTGCTCGGCCTCTGACCGCAAGGCACTACAGAGGGTAGTGTGTACGGCCCAGTACATCACTGGGGCCAAGCTTCCTGCCATCCATGACCTCTATACCAGGCGGTGTCAGAGGAAGGCCCTAAAAATTGCCAAAGACTCCATCCACCCTAGTCATAGACTGTTTTCTCTGATAACCCAAATGCTACCTAGACTATTTGCATTGACCCTACCCCCCACCGCCCCTGTGTTTTCCCCCATTTTTTACCTGCTGCCTTCTCTCTGTTTATTATCTATTGTATAGTCCCTTTACTCTACCTACTGTACATGTACATATTCCCTCAATTACCTCGACTAACTGTACCCCCACACATTTACTCTGTACCAGTACCCCCTGTTATAGTCTCATTACTGTATATAGTCGCAGTATTTTCACGGCCGGATAAAAAACGTATCCAATTTAAACTGGTTACTACTCTTGCCAGAAACGAGGATATGCATATTATTAGAGATTTGGATAGAAAAACACTCTAAAGTTTCTAAAACGGTTTGAATGGGTGTCTGTGGTATAACAGAACTCATATGGCAGGCAAAAACCCTGAGAAGATTCCATGCAGGAAGTGGCCTGTCTGACAATTTGTAGTCCTTCTGTTGCATCTCTATCGAAATTACAGCATCTGTGCTGTTACGTGACACTTTCTAAGGCTTCCATTGGCTCTCTAAAGCATTCAAAAAGCGGAATGACGCGTCTCCTGTCTCTGGGCAAAGTACAGCAGCAGAGTTTGTAAGTGGTCTGCCTGGGGACAGTGAGACTGGAGCATGCGCATTCACAAGACCTCACAATTTTTTTCTTCACTCTTTGAATGAATACAACATGTCCGGTTGGAATATTATCGCTATTTACGAGAAAAATAGCATAAAAATAGATTTTAAACAGCGTTTGACATGCTTCTAAGTATGGTAAAGGAATATTTATGAAATTGTTGGTAACGAAATGTGCTCGCGCGTTACCCTTCGGATAGTGACCCTGAACGCACGAACAAAACTGAGGTATTTGGACATAACTATGGATTATTTGGAACCAAAACAACATTTGTTGTTGAAAGTAGAAGTCCTGGGAGTGCATTCTGACCGAAGAACAGCAAAGGTAAAGCCAATTTTTCTAATAGTAATTCTGAGTTTAGGTTGCCCCAAACTTGGTGGGTGTCAAAGTAGCTAGCCGTGATGGCCGGGCTATCTACTCAGAATATTGCAAAATGTGCTTTCGCCGAAAGGCTTTTTTAAAATCTGACACAGCGTTTGCATAAAGGAATTCTGTATCTATAATTCTTAAAATAATTGTTATGTATTTTGTGAACGTTTATCATGAGTAATTTAGTAAATTCACCGGAAGTTTTCGGTGGGTATGCTAGTTCTGAAATCATATGCTAATGTAAAAAAACTAGTTTTTGATATAAATATGAACTTGATTGAACAAAGCATGCATGTATTGTATAACATAATGTCCTAGGAGTGTCATCTGATGAAGATCATCAAAGGTTAGTGCTGCATTTAGCTGTGGTTTGGGTTTTTGTGACATATATGCTTGCTTTGAAAATGGCTGTGTGATTATTTGTGTCTATGTACTCTCCCACCTAGCCCAGAGAGGTTAACTGGTGCCTCCGCACCTTGACTCTGTACCAGTACCCCCTGTATATAGCCTCATTAACTTTATTTTATTGTTGCTCATAAATTATTATTATTATTTTTCATTTTCGTTTAAAAAATGTATTTGTATTTATTTATTTATTTTTATATTGTTTACTTCAGTTTATTTAGTAAATACTTATTTTTTCTTAACAACTGCATTGTTGGTTAATCATTTCATTGTCTACACCTGTTGTATTCGGTGCACGTGACAAATAACATTTGATTTGATTAGATTTTGATGTAAATGTTGATTATCTATCTACCTGCCCAGGGGACTACAGTTGACAACTAGCTAGCTGACTAAATCTGGCACATTTACAGAATGTTTTTTTCTACTTTATTCAGACACTTGGAAACAGAGGTGGAGAAGTGGGAGTGACATCAGGAAGGCTTGAATCGAGGCTTGAACCTCAGTCTCCGGTGCGGGGAGCCATGTATGTGGCTATTCCGGAGAACATCAGCGCTATAGAGCATGACCTCTGCTCCCCCTGGCTGAACTCTGCTCCCCCTGGCTGAACTCTGCTCCCCCTGGCTGAACTCTGCTCCCCTGGCTGTCCACTCACCGGTTTTGCAGCCTGGGTAAGTGTCCACCTGGTCCCCCTGAGGGTTTTGGAGGTAGATTTCTTCATAACAGATGAAACCATGCTGGTTCTCACACACCTGGGTAGCCCACCTGCCCCTGCTGCAAGACAGACACATTCACACAGGACACCGTCAAGGAGGGAGAGGTTGGTGTGGTTGTGAAGGGGTGGTTTGGGTTAGGGTTAGGGGGTGTTAGGGCCAGGGTTAGGGAGTGTTAGGGCCAGGGTTAGGGGGGTGTTAGGGGTAGGGAGTGTTAGGGCCAGTGTTAGGGAGAGTTAGGGCCAGGGATAGGGGGTGTTAGGGTTAGGGGGGTGTTAGGGTTAGGGGGTGTTAGGGTTAGGGGGTGTTAGGGTTAGGGGGTGTTAGGGTTAGGGGGTGTTAGGGCCAGGGTTAGGGGGTGTTAGGGTTAGGGGTGTTAGGGCCAGGGGTAGGGAGTGTTAGGGCCAGGGTTAGGGGGTGTTAGGGTTTAGGGGGTGTTAGGGTAGGGAGTGTTAGGGCCAGGATTAGGGAGTGTTAGGGCCAGAGTTAGGGGGGTGTTAGGGTTAGGGGGTGTTATGGTTTAGGGGGTGTTAGGGCCAGGGTTAGGAGGGTTAGGGTTAGGGGGTGTTATGGTTAGGGGGGTGTTAGGGCCAGGTTAGGGGGTGTTAGGGACCAGGGGATGGCAGGGTTAGTGAGTAGTGTTAGGGTTAGGGAGTGTTAGGGTTAGGGAAGTGTTAGGGTTAGGGGTGTTCGGGTTAAGGGGTGTTAGGGTTAGGGGGGTAGGGGTGTAGGGTTAGGGTCAGGATTAGGGGGTGGCAGGTAGCTTTGTGGTTAGAGCGTTGGGCCAGTAGGTTAGGTTGCTACATTTGACATTTTAGTCATTTAGTCTGTCTGGGCTAGGGGGCAGTATTTTCACGGGCCGGATAAAAACGTACCTGATTTAAACTGGTTACTACTCTTGCCCAGAAACGAGAATATGCATATTATAGTAGAATGGGATAGAAAACACTCCAAGTTTCTAAAACTGTTTGAATGGTGTCTGTGAGTATAACAGAACTCATATGGCAGGCAAAACCTGAGAAAATTCCAAGTAGGAAAGTGGCCTGTCTGAGAATTGTAGTTCTTCTTTTGATTCTCTATCGAAACTACAGTATCTGTGGGGTTACGTAGCACTTTCCTAAGGCTTCCATTGGCTCTCTAAAAACTACAGAAAGCGGATTGAGGCGTCTCCTGTCTCTGGGCAGAGTATAGTAGCTCAGTTTCTCAGTGGTCTGCCTGGTGACAAAGAGATAGGATATGCGCATTCACCAGACCACGCTGTTTTTATTTTCCTCTTTGAATGAATACACTATTGTCCGGTTGGAATATTATCGCTATTTTACTGAGGAAAATACCATAAAAATTGATTTTAACAGAGTTGACATGCTTCTAAGTAAGGTAATGGAACATTTTGAATTTTTTTGTCTCGAAATGCGCTCGACCGCGCGTTACCCTTTGGATAGTGACCTGAACGCACGAACAAAACGGAGGGTATTTGGACATAACTATGGATTATTTGGAACAAAAACAACATTTCTTGTGGAAGTAGCAGTCCTGGGAGTGCATTCTGACAAAGATCAGGAAAGATAATACATTTTTTGAATACTAATTCTGAGTTTAGTGTGCCTCCGAACTTGGCGGGTGTCTGAATAGCTCACCATGATGGCTGAGCTATGTACTCAGAATATTGCAAAATGTGCTTTCGCCAAAAAGCTATTTTATAATCTGACATAGCGATTGCAATAAAGGAGTTCTGTATCTATAATTCTTAAAATAATCTTTATGTATTTTGTCAACGTTTATGATGAGTAATTTAGTAAATTCACCGGAAGTTTTCGGTGGGAAAACATTTTCTGAACATCACACGCCAATTTAAAAGCTGTTTTTTGATATAATATGAACTTGATGGAACAAAGCATGCATGTATTGTATAACATAATGTCCTAGGAGTGTCATCTGATGAAGATCATCAAAGGTTAGTGATGCATTTAGCTGTGTTTTGGGTTTTTGTGACATATATACTTGCTTAGGAAAATGGCTGTGATTATTTTTGGCTATGTACTCTCCTACATAATCTAAGTTTTGCTTCACTGTAAAGTATTTTGAATCGGACAATGTGGTTAGATTAACGAGAGTCTTATCTTTAAAATTGTGTAAAATAGTCGTATGTTTGAAAAATTTTAATTATTGCATTTTTGAGGTTTGTATTTCGCGCCACGCTGTTCCCACTGGCTGTCTATGGGCTAGGTGGGACGGACACGTCCCACCTAGCCCATAGAGGTTAGCAGACGCTCTTATCCAGAGCGACTTACAGCAGTGAATGCGTACATTTCATTTAAAAAAGTTTTTACGTACTGGCTCCCCGTGGGAATCTAACCCACAACCCTGGCGTTGCAAACACCGTGCTCTACCAACTGAGCCACACGGGACCTGCTAGGTTGAATCCCCGAGCTGACAAGGTAAAAATCTTTCGTTCTGCCCCTGGTAGGCCGTCATTGTAAATAAGAATTTGTTCTTAACTGACTTGCCTAGTTAAATAAAGGTTAAACAAAATAAAAATAGGTGTTGTTAGGGTTAGGGGCAAGGTTAGGGGGTGTAAGGGTTAGGGTTAGGGGCAAGGTTAGGGGGTGTAAGGGTTAGGGGCAAGGTTAGGGGGTGTCAGGGTTAGGGGCAAGGTTAGGGGTGTAAGGGTAGGGCAAGGTTTAGTGGGGTGTTAGGGTTAGGGGCCAAGGTTAGGGGGGTGTAAGGGTTAGGTTAGAAGCTAGCTAGCTAACGAAGAATAACAAAGAATATCTAGTTTAAACAGAAGAAAAGAAGAGAAAAATCAGGACAGAAGAAAAGGATATCAAAGTGAAACAGTTCTCTAAAGACACAAGAGACAATAATACAAGAAACAACACTTCAGTAGCTTGTCAACTATGTGTCTGTCTATCCTGTTCTCTCCCCTCTGCACAGGCCATACAAACGCTTCACACCGCGTGGCCGCTGCCACTCTAACCTGGGGTCCCAGCCGCGCACGACCCACGTGGAGTTCCAGGTCTCCGCAGCCTCTGGAACTGCCGGTCTGCGGCCAACAAGGCTGAGTTCATCTCAGCCTATGCTACCCTCCAGTCCCTAGACTTCCTGGCGCTGACGGAAACATGGATTACCACAGATAACACTGCTACTCCTACTGCTCTCTCCTCGTCTGCCCACGTATTCTCGCATACCCCTAGAGCATCGAGCCAGCGGGGTGGTGGCACTGGAATCCTCATCTCTCCCAAGTGGACATTCTCTCTTTCTCCCCTGACCCATCTGTCTATCTCCTCATTTGAATTCCATGCTGTCACAGTTACCAGCCCTTTCAAGCTTAACATTCCTTATCATTTATCGCCCTCCAGGTTCCCTTGGAGAGTTCATCAATGAGCTTGACGCCTTGACAAGTTCCTTTCCTGAGGATGGCTCACCTCTCACAGTTCTGGGTGACTTTAACCTCCCCACGTCTACCTATTGACTCATTCCTCTCTGCCTCCTTCTTTCCACTCCTCTCCTCTTTTGACCTCACCCTCTCACCTTCCCCCCTACTCACAAGGCAGGCAATACGCTTGACCTCATCTTTACTAGATGCTGTTCTTCCACTAATCTCATTGCAACTCCCCTCCAAATCTCCGACCACTACCTTGTATCCTTTTCCCCTCTCGCTCTCATCCAACACTTCTCACTCTGCCCCCTACTCGGATGGTATTTGCGCCGTCCCAACCTTCGCTCTCTCTCTCCCGCTACTCTCTCCTCTTCCATCCTATCATCTCTTCCCTCTGCTCAAACCTTCTCCAACCTATCTCATGATTCTGCCTCTCACCCTCCTCTCCTCCCTTTCTGCATCCTTTGATTTTTCTCTGTCCCCTATCCCTCCAGGCCGGCTCGGTCCTCCCCTCCTGCTCCGTGGCTCGACGATCTCACTGCGAGCTCACAGAACAGGGCTCGGGCAGCCGAGCGGAAATGGAGGAAACTCGCCTCCCTGCGGACCTGGCATCCTTTCACTCCCTCCTCTCTACATTCTCCTCTTCTGTCTCTGCTGCTAAAGCCACTTTCTACCACTCTAAATTCCAAGCATCTGCTCTAACCCTAGGAAGCTCTTTGCTACCTTCTCCTCCCTCCTGAATCCTCCCCTCCCCCCCTCTATCCCCTCTCTGCGATGACTCGTCAACCATTTTGAAAAGAAGTTGACGATATCCGATCCTCGTTTGCTAAGTCAAACGACACCGCTGGTCCTGCTCACACTGCCTACCCTGTGCTTTGACCTCTTTCTCCCCTCTCTCTCCAGATGAAATTTCGCGTCTTGTGACGGCCGGCCGCAAAACAACCTGCCCACCTGACCCTATCCCCTCCTCTCTCTCCAGACCATTTCCGGAGACCTTCTCCCCTACCTCCACCTCGCTCATCAACTCATCCTTGACCGCTGGCTACGTCCCTTCCGTCTTCAAGAGAGCGAAGAGTTGCACCACCCTTCTGAAAAACCTACACTCGATCCCTTCCCATGTCAACAACTACAGACCAGTATCCCTTCTTTCTTTTCTCTCCAAACTCTTGAACGTGCCGTCCTTGGCCAGCTCTCCTGCTATCTCTCTCAGAATGACCTTCTTGATCCTAATCAGTCAGGTTTCAAGACTGGGGCATTCAACTGAGACTGCTCTTCTCTGTGTCACGGAGGCTCTCCGCAACTGCTAAAGCTAACTCTCTCTCCTCTGCTCTCATCCTTCTAGACCTATCTGCTGCCTATGATAACTGTGAACCATCAGATCCTCCTCTCCACCCTCTCCGAGTTGGGCATTCTCCGGCGCGGCCCACGCTTGGATTGCGTCATACCTGACAGGTCGCTCCTACCAGGTGGCCGTGGCGAGAATCTGTCTCCGCACCACGCTATCACCACTGGGTTCCCCCAGGGCTCTGTTCTAGGCCCTCTCCTATTCTCGCTATACACCAAGTCACTGGCTCTGTCATATCCTCACATGGTCTCTCCTATCATTGCTATGCAGACGACACACAATTAATCTTCTCCTTTCCCCCTTCTGATAACCAGGCGGCGAATCGCATCTCTGCATGTCTGGCAGACATATCAGTGTGGATGACGGATCACCACCTCAAGCTGAACCTCGGCAAGACGGAGCTGCTCTTCCTCCCGGGGAAGGACTGCCCGTTCCATGATCTCGCCATCACGGTTGACAACTCCCTTGTGTCCTCCTCCCAGAGTGCTAAGAACCTTGGCGTGATCCTGGACAACACCCTGTCGTTCTCCACTAACATCAAGGCGGTGACCTGTAGGTTCATGCTCTACAACATTCGCAGAGTACGACCCTGCCTCACACAGGAAGCGACGCAGGTCCTAATCCAGGCACTTGTCATCTCCCGTCTGGATTACTGCAACTCGCTGTTGGCTGGGCTCCCTGCCTGTGCCATTAAACCCCTACAACTCATCCAGAACGCCGCAGCCCGTATGGTGTTCAACCTTCCCAAGTTCTCTCACGTCACCCCTCTCCTCCGCTCTCTCCACTGGCTTCCAGTTGAAGCTACGCATCCGCTACAAGACCATGGTGCTTGCCTACGGAGCTGTGAGGGGAACGGCACCTCCATACCTTCAGGCTCTGATCAGGCCCTACACCCAAACAAGGGCACTGCATTCATCCACCTCTGGCCTGCTGGCCCCCCTACCTCTGAGGAAGCACGGTTCCCGCTCAGCCCAGTCCAAACTGTTCGCTGCTCTGGCACCCCAATGGTAGAACAAGCTCCCTCACGACGCCAGGACAGCGGAATCAATCACCACCTTCCGGAGACACCTGAAACCCCACCTCTTTAAGGAATACCTGGGATAGGATAAAGTAATCCTTCTAACCCCCCCCCTTAAAAGATTTAGATGCACTATTGTAAAGTGGTTGTTCCACTGGATATCATAAGGTGAATGCACCAATTTGTAAGTCGCTCTGGATAAGAGTGTCTGCTAAATGACTTAAATGTAATGTAATGTAAATGGTTAGGGTTAGGGGCAAGGTTAGGGGTGTAAGGGTTAGGGGCAAGGTTAGGGGGTGTTAGGGTTAGGGGCAGTGTGGAGGGGGGATGATGGTACCATACCTCTCCCCTGACCAGGACACATTTGCCCCCCATTGGCATGGCTTCCTCCCACCTGGTGAAGGTGACAGCGGATTGGTCGCTCCAGTCAAACAGTAGTGACGTCTTGACATCGTTCATCCCGATCCACAGCTCGTCAGCGGCCGCTGGGACAGAGGAAGAGAGGTGGGAGAGATGGAGTTAGCCTTTTCACTGACTGTCTAACGTGTGAGCGTATCTGTGTTTCACTGACCATATCCCAGCTGTGACATCACAAAGCTGTGCTGCTCAATGTTGTGGATGCTGGCCAGGTCGCCTCCGTCCTTCCGACATTCCGTCTGAGCCTCTGTCCAGGTCTTCTTAGTACGCTGGAGGAGGAAGCACCTGGCAGCGTAGGGAATCCACGGACTGGAGCAGAAACCTGTCTCTTCTGTTGATCACCAACACAGGGAAACACATTGTAGAAATACAAGAAATACACCGCCCATAATAAACAAAATAATACAAAAATGAACTGGACTAAAAAAGGACTGAAAGTTATTAAAACAAACTGTACAAGATTGAAATGGACTAGACTGGATTAAAATGGACTAAATATTATTAAAACAAACTGTACAAGATTGAAATGGACTAGACTAGACTGGAATAAAATGGACTGAACATAATTAAAACAAACTGTACAAGATTGAAATGGACGAGACTGGATTAAAATGAGCAGAGTAGAACGAACCGTTGGATCTGGGTGAACAGGGGTTATAGGGACATCTTTCTGACAGACCTACCTGGGTGGACAGGGGTAATAGGGAGGTCTTTCTGACAGACCTACCTGGGTGAAGGGGGCTTTTAGGGAGATCTTTCTGACAGACCTACCTGGGTGAACGGGGCTTTTAGGGAGATCTTTCTGACAGACCTACCTGGGTGAACAGGGGGTGAAGGTGGGTCTTTCTGACAGATGTAGCCATGTTTCTTGGAGCACAAGGAGCTCTGCCAGTAGGACTGCTGAGCTGGGTCAACCAGTCCACACATCTGACCAGGATCAGAGAGAGGGTGACCTACAGACAAACAACAACAACAGCTATGTCACTACATCTGGAGACTAACAGCTATGTCACTACATCTGGAGACTAACAGCTATGTCACTACATCTGAAGACTAACAGCTATGTCACAACATCTGAAGACTAACAGTTATGTCATTACTTCTGAAGACTAACAGCTATGTCACTACATCTGAAGACTAACAGCTATGTCACTACATCTGAAGACTAACAGCTATGTCACTACATCTGAAGACTAACAGCTATGTCACTGCATCTGAAGACTAAAAGCTATGTCACTCCATCTGAAGACAAACAGCAACAGAAATAGTAACATTAACAAATGTTTAATGTTCTCACCAGAGTCCCATCTAAAATCCCAAAGGGTTCACCTGGTCCCCTATATAGAGTAACTGACCCTGGTCCTTTTCCCCTATATAGAGTAACTGACCCTGGTCCTTATCCCCTATATAGAGTAACTGACCCTGGTCCCCTATATAGAGTAACTGACCCTGGTCCTTATCCCCTATATAGAGTAACTGACCCTGGTCCCCTATATAGAGTAACTGACCCTGGTCCCCTATATAGAGTAACTGACCCTGGTCCCCTATATAGAGTAACTGACCCTGGTCCCCTATATAGTGTAACTGACCCTGGTCCCCTATATATTGTAACTGACCCTGGTCCTTTTCCCCTATATAGAGTAACTGACCCTGGTCCCCTATATAGAGTAACTGACCCTGGTCCTTTTCCCCTATATAGAGTAACTGACCCTGGTCCCCTATATAGAGTAACTGACCCTGGTCCCCTATATAGAGTAACTGACCCTGGTCCTTTTTCCCCTATATAGAGTAACTGACCCTGGTCCCCTATATAGAGTAACTGACCCTGGTCCTTTTCCCCTCTATAGTGTAACTGACCCTGGTACTTTTCCCCTTTATAGTGTAACTGACCCTGGTCCCCTATATAGAGTAACTGACCCTGGTCCCCTATATAGTGTAACTGACCCTGGTCCCCTATATAGAGTAACTGACCCTGGTCCCCTATATAGAGTACCTGACCCTGGTCCCCTATATAGAGTAACTGACCCTGGTCCCCTATATAGAGTAACTGACCCTGGTCCCCTATATAGTGTAACTGACCCTGGTCCCCTATATAGAGTAACTGACCCAGGTCCCCTATATAGTGTAACTGACCCTGGTCCTTTTCCCCTATACAGTGTAACTGACCCTGGTCCCCTATATAGAGTAACTGACCCTGGTCCCCTATATAGAGTAACTGACCCTGGTCCCCTATATAGAGTAACTGACCCTGGTCCCCTATATAGAGTAACTGACCCGGGTCCCCTATATAGTGTAACTGACCCCGGTCCACTATATAGAGTAACTGACCCCGGTCCCCTATATAGAGTAACTGACCCTGGTCCCCTATATAGTGTAACTGACCCTGGTCCCCTATATAGAGTAACTTACCCTGGTCCCCTATATAGAGTAACTGACCCGGGTCCCCTATATAGTGTAACTGACCCTGGTCCCCTATATAGAGTAACTGACCCTGGTCCCCTATATAGAGTAACTGACCCTGGTCCCCTATATAGAGTAACTGACCCTGGTCCCCTATATAGAGTAACTGACCCTGGTCCCCTATATAGAGTAACTGACCCTGGTCCCCTATATAGAGTAACTGACCCTGGTCCCCTATATAGAGTAACTGACCCTGGTCCCCTATATAGAGTAACTGACCCTGGTCCCCTATATAGGATCTGACCCTGGTCCCCTATATAGTGTAACTGACCCTGGTCCCCTATATAGAGTAACTGACCCTGGTCCCCTATATAGTAACTGACCCTGGTCCCCTATATAGAGTAACTGACCCTGGTCCCCATATAGTGTAACTGACCCTGGTCCCCTATATAGAGTAACTGAACCTGGTACTCTATATAGAGTAACTGACCCTGGTCCCCTATATAGTGTAACTGACCCTGGTCCCCTATATAGAGTAACTGACCCTGGTCCCCTATATAGTGTAACTGACCCTGGTCCTTTTCCCCTATATAGAGTAACTGACCCTGGTCCCCTATATAGTGTAACTGACCCTGGTCCCCTATATAGTGTAACTGACCCTGGTCCCCTATATAGAGTAACTGACCCTGGTCCCCTATATGAGTAACTGACCCTGGTCCCCTATATAGTGTAACTGACCCTGGTCCCCTATATAGTGTAACTGACCCTGGTCCCCTATATAGAGTAACTGACCCTGGTCCCCTATAGAGTAACTGACCCTGGTCCCCTATATAGAGTAACTGACCTTGGTCCCCTATTAGTGTAACTGACCCTGGTCCCCTATATAGAGTAACTGACCCTGGTCCTCTCTATAGAGTAACTTACCCTGTTCCCCTATATAGTGTAACTGACCCTGGTCCCCTATATAGAGTAACTGACCCTGGTCCCCTATATAGTGTAACTGACCCTGGTCCCCTATATAGAGTAACTGACCCTGGTCCCCTATATAGAGTAACTGACCCTGGTCCCCTATATAGTGTAACTGACCCTGGTCCCCTATATAGAGTAACTGACCCTGGTCCCCTATATAGAGTAACTGACCCTGGTCCCCTATATAGAGTAACTGACCCTGGTCCCCTATATAGTGTAACTGACCCTGGTCCCCTATATGTAACTGACCCTGGTCCCCTATATAGAGTAACTGACCCTGGTCCCCTATATAGTGTAACTGACCCTGGTCCCCTATAGAGTAACTGACCCTGGTCCCCTATATAGAGTAACTGACCCTGGTCCCCTATATAGAGTAACTGACCCTGGTCCCCTATATAGAGTAACTGACCCTGGTCCCCTATATAGAGTAACTGACCCTGGTCCCCTATATAGTGTAACTGACCCTGGTCCCCTATATAGTGTAACTGACCCTGGTCCCCTATATAGAGTAACTGACCCTGGTCCCCTATATATTGTAACTGACCCTGGTCCCCTATATAGAGTAACTGACCCTGGTCCCCTATATAGAGTAACTGACCCTGGTCCCCTATATAGAGTAACTGACCCTGGTCCCCTATATAGAGTAACTGACCCTGGTCCCCTATATAGAGTAACTGACCCTGGTCCCCTATATAGAGTAACTGACCCTGGTCCCCTATATAGAGTAACTGACCCTGGTCCCCTATATAGAGTAACTGACCCTGGTCCCCTATATAGTGTAACTGACCCTGGTCCCCTATATAGCGTAACTGACCCTGGTCCCCTATATAGTGTAATTGACCCAGGTCCTCTATATAGAGTAACTGGCCCTGGTCCCCTATATAGAGTAACTGACCCTGGTCCCCTATATAGAGTAACTGACCCTGGTCCCCTATACAGAGTAACTGACCCTGGTCCCCTATATAGAGTAACTGACCCTGCTCCCCTATATAGAGTAACTGACCCTGCTCCCCTATATAGAGTAACTGACCCTGGTCCCCTATATAGTGTAACTGACCCTGGTCCCCTATATAGTGTAACTGACCCTGGTCCCCTATATAGTGTAACTGACCCTGGTCCCCTATATAGAGTAACTGACCCCTGTCCCCTATATAGAGTAACTGACCCCTGTCCCCTATATAGAGTAACTGACCCTGGTCCCCTATATAGAGTAACTGACCCTGGTCCCCTATATAGAGTAACTGACCCTGGTCCCCTATATAGAGTAAACCCTGGTCCCCTATATAGAACTCCTGGCCCTCCCCTATTACTAGACTGTCTGTAACTGACCCTGGTCCCCTATATGAGTAACTGACCCTGGTCCCCTCTATAGTAACTGACCCTGGTCCCCTATATAGAGTAACTGACCCTGGTCCCCTATATAGTGTAACTGACCCTGGTCCCCTATATAGAGTAACTGACCCTGGTCCCCTATATAGAGTAACTGACCCTGGTCCCCTATATAGAGTAACTGACCCTGGTCCCCTATATAGAGTAACTGACCCTGGTCCCTATATAGTGTAACTGACCCTGGTCCCCTATATAGTGTAACTGACCCTGGTCCCCTATATAGAGTAACTGACCCTGGTCTATATAGTAACTGACCCTGGTCCCCTATATAGTAACTGACCCTGGTCCCCTATATAGAGTAACTGACCCTGGTCCCCTATATAGTGTAACTGACCCTGGTCCCCTATATAGTAACTGACCCTGGTCCCCTATATAGTGTAACTGACCCTGGTCCCCTATATAGAGTAACTGACCCTGGTCCCCTATATAGTGTAACTGACCCTGGTCCCCTATATAGAGTAACTGACCCTGGTCCCCTATATAGAGTAACTGACCCTGGTCCCCTATATAGTGTAACTGACCCTGGTCCCCTATATGAGTAACTGACCCTGGTCCCCTATATAGTAACTGACCCTGGTCCCCTATATAGTGTAACTGACCCTGGTCCCCTATATAGTGTAACTGACCCTGGTCCCCTATATAGAGTAACTGACCCTGGTCCCCTATATAGAGTAACTGACCCTGGTCCCCTATATAGTGTAACTGACCCTGGTCCCCTATATAGAGTAACTGACCCTGGTCCCCTATATAGAGTAACTGACCCTGGTCCCCTATATAGTGTAACTGACCCTGGTCCCCTATATAGAGTAACTGACCCTGGTCCCCTATATAGAGTAACTGACCCTGGTCCCCTATAGAGTAACTGACCCTGGTCCCCTATATAGAGTAACTGACCCTGGTCCCCTATATAGTGTAACTGACCCTGGTCCCCTATATAGTAACTGACCCTGGTCCCCTATATAGTGTAACTGACCCTGGTCCCTATATAGTAACTGACCCTGGTCCCCTATATAGAGTAACTGACCCTGGTCCCCTATATAAAGTAACTGACCCTGGTCCCCTATATAGAGTAACTGACCCTGGTCCCCTATATAGTTAACTGACCCTGGTCCCCTATATAGAGTAACTGACCCTGGTCCCCTATATAGTAACTGACCCTGGTCCCCTATATAGAGTAACTGACCCTGGTCCCCTATATAGAGTAACTGACCCTGGTCCCCTATATAGAGTAACTGACCCTGGTCCCCTATATAGAGTAACTGACCCTGGTCCCCTATATAGAGTAACTGACCCTGGTCCCCTATATAGTGTAACTGACCCTGGTCCCCTATATGAGTAACTGACCCTGGTCCCCTATATATAGTAACTGACCCTGGTCCCCTATATAGAGTAACTGACCCTGGTCCCTATATAGTAACTGACCCTGGTCCCCTATATAGTGTAACTGACCCTGGTCCCCTATATAGAGTAACTGACCCTGGTCCCCTATATAGTGTAACTGACCCTGGTCCCCATATAGAGTAACTGACCCTGGTCCCCTATATAGAGTAACTGACCCTGGTCCCCTATATAGAGTAACTGACCCTGGTCCCCTATATAGAGTAACTGACCCTGGTCCCCTATATAGAGTAACTGACCCTGGTCCCCTATATAGTGTAACTGACCCTGGTCCCCTATATAGTGTAACTGACCCTGGTCCCCTATATAGAGTAACTGACCCTGGTCCCCTATATAGAGTAACTGACCCTGGTCCCCTATATAGAGTAACTGACCCTGGTCCCCTATATAGAGTAACTGACCCTGGTCCCCTATATAGAGTAACTGACCCTGGTCCCCTATATAGAGTAACTGACCCTGGTCCCCTATATAGAGTAACTGACCCTGGTCCCCTATATAGAGTAACTGACCCTGGTCCCCTATATAGTGTAACTGACCCTGGTCCCCTATATAGAGTAACTGACACCTGGTCCCCTATATAGTGTAACTGACCCTGGTCCCTATATAGAGTAACTGACCCTGGTCCCCTATATAGAGTAACTGACCCTGGTCCCCTATATAGAGTAACTGACCCTGGTCCCCTATATAGAGTAACTGACCCTGGTCCCCTAATAGTAACTGACCCTGGTCCCCTATATAGAGTAACTGACCCTGTCCCCTATATAGAGTACTGACCCTGGTCCCCTATATAGAGTAACTGACCCTGGTCCCCTATATAGTGTAACTGACCCTGGTCCCCTATATAGTGTAACTGACCCTGGTCCCCTATATAGTGTAACTGACCCTGGTCCCCTATATAGAGTAACTGACCCTGGTCCCCTATATAGAGTAACTGACCCTATCCCCTATATAGAGTAACTGACCCTGTCCCCTATATAGTAACTGACCCTGGTCCCCTATATAGAGTAACTGACCCTGGTCCCCTATATGAGTAACTGACCCTGGTCCCCTATATAGAGTAACTGACCCTGGTCCCCATATAGAGTAACTGACCCTGGTCCCCTATATAGAGTAACTGACCCTGGTCCCCTATATAGAGTAACTGACCCTGGTCCCCTATATAGTGTAACTGACCCTGGTCCCCTATATAGTGTAACTGACCCTGGTCCCCTATATAGAGTAACTGACCCTGGTCCCCTATATAGAGTAACTGACCCTGGTCCCCTATATAGAGTAACTGACCCTGGTCCCCTATATAGTAACTGACCCTGGTCCCCTATATAGTGTAACTGACCCTGGTCCCCTATATAGGTAACTGACCTGGTCCTATATAGAGTAACTGACCCTGGTCCCCTATATAGTGTAACTGACCCTGGTCCCCTATATAGAGTAACTGACCCTGGTCCCCTATATAGTGTAACTGACCCTGGTCCAATATTTAGAGTAACTGACCCTGGTCCCCTATATAGTAACTGACCCTGGTCCCCTATATAGAGTAACTGACCCTGGTCCCCTATATATGTAACTGACCCTGGTCCCCTATATAGAGTAACTGACCCTGGTCCCCTATATAGAGTAACTGACCCTGGTCCCCTATATAGTGTAACTGACCCTGGTCCCCTATATAGAGTAACTGACCCTGGTCCCCTATATAGAGTAACTGACCCTGGTCCCCATATAGTGTAACTGACCCTGGTCCCCTATATAGTGTAACTGACCCTGGTCCCCTATATAGAGTAACTGACCCTGGTCCCCTATATAGAGTAACTGACCCTGGTCCCCTATATAGTGTAACTGACCCTGGTCCCCTATATAGAGTAACTGACCCTGGTCCCCTATATAGAGTAACTGACCCTGGTCCCCTATATAGTGTAACTGACCCTGGTCCCTATATAGAGTAACTGACCCTGGTCCCCTATATAGAGTATCTGACCCTGGTCCCCTATATAGTAGTAACTGACCCTGGTCCCCTATATAGTGTAACTGACCCTGGTCCCCTATATAGTGTAACTGACCCTGGTCCCCTATATAGTGTAACTGACCCTGGTCCTATATAGGTAACTGACCCTGGTCCCCTATATAGAGTAACTGACCCTGGTCCCCTATTTAAAGTAACTGACCCTGGTCCCCTATACAGAGTAACTGACCCTGGTCCCCTATATAGTAACTGACCCTGGTCCCCTATATAGTAACTGACCCTGGTCCCCTATATAGATAACTGACCCTGGTCCCCTATATAGAGTACTGACCCTGGTCCCCTATATAGAGTAACTGACCCTGGTCCCCATATAGTGTAACTGACCCTGGTCCCCTATATAGTGTAACTGACCCTGGTCCCCTATAGTGTAACTGACCCTGGTCCCTATATAGGTAACTGACCCTGGTCCCCTATATAGAGTAACTGACCCTGGTCCCCTATTAAGTAACTGACCCTGGTCCCCTATACAGAGTAACTGACCCTGGTCCCCTATATAGATAACTGACCCTGGTCCCCTATATAGAGTAACTGACCCTGGTCCCCTATATAGTAACTGACCCTGGTCCCTATATAGTGTAACTGACCCTGGTCCCCTATATAGTGTAACTGACCCTGGTCCCCTATATAGTGTAACTGACCCTGGTCCCCTATATAGAGTAACTGACCCTGGTCCCCTATATAGAGTAACTGACCCTGGTCCCCTATATAGAGTAACTGACCCTGGTCCCCTATATAGTGTAACTGACCCTGGTCCCCTATATAGAGTAACTGACCCTGGTCCCCTATATAGAGTAACTGACCCTGGTCCCCTATATAGTAACTGACCCTGGTCCCTATATAGTGTAACTGACCCTGGTCCCCTATACAGAGTAACTGACCCTGGTCCCCTATATAGTGTAACTGACCCTGGTCCCCTATATAGAGTAACTGACCCTGGTCCCCTATATAGTGTAACTGACCCTGGTCCCCTATATAGAGTAACTGACCCTGGTCCCCTATATAGTGTAACTGACCCTGGTCCCCTATATAGAGTAACTGACCCTGGTCCCCTATATAGTGTAACTGACCCTGGTCCCCTATATAGTGTAACTGACCCTGGTCCCCTATATAGTGTAACTGACCCTGGTCCTCTATATAGAGTAACTGACCCTGGTCCCCTATATAGAGTAACTGACCTGGTCCCTATATAGAGTAACTGACCCTGGTCCCCTATATAGTGTAACTGACCCTGGTCCCTATATAGAGTAACTGACCCTGGTCCCCTATATAGTGTAACTGACCCTGGTCCCCTATATAGAGTAACTGACCCTGGTCCCCTATATAGTAACTGACCCTGGTCCCCTATATAGAGTAACTGACCCTGGTCCCCTATATAGAGTAACTGACCCTGGTCCCCTATATAGTGTAACTGACCCTGGTCCCCTATATAGAGTAACTGACCCTGGTCCCCTATATAGAGTAACTGACCCTGGTCCCCTATATAGTGTAACTGACCCTGGTCCCCTATATAGTGTAACTGACCCTGGTCCCCTATATAGAGTAACTGACCCTGGTCCCCTATATAGAGTAACTGACCCTGGTCCCCTATATAGTGTAACTGACCCTGGTCCCCTATATAGAGGAACTGACCCTGGTCCCTATATAGAGTAACTGACCCTGGTCCCCTATATAGTGTAACTGACCCTGGTCCCCTATATAGAGTAACTGACCCTGGTCCCCTTATAGAGTAACTGACCCTGGTCCCCATATAGAGTAACTGACCCTGGTCCCCTATATAGAGTAACTGACCCTGGTCCCCTATATAGTAACTGACCCTGGTCCCCTATATAGTGTAACTGACCCTGGTCCCCTATATAGTAACTGACCCTGGTCCTATATAGAGTAACTGACCCTGGTCCCCTATATAGAGTAACTGACCCTGGTCCCCTATATAGAGTAACTGACCCTGATCCCCTATATAGAGTAACTGACCCTGGTCCCCTATTTAAAGTAACTGACCCTGGTCCCCTATACAGAGAAACTGACCCTGGTCCCCTATACAGATTAACTGACCCTGGTCCCCTATATAGAGTAACTGACCCTGGTCCCCTATATAGTGTAACTGACCCTGGTCCCCTATATAGAGTAACTGACCCTGGTCCCCTATATAGTGTAACTGACCCTGGTCCCCTATATAGTGTAAATGACCCTGGTCCCCTATATAGTGTAACTGACCCTGGTCCCCTATATAGTGTAACTGACCCTGGTCCCTATAGGGTAACTGACCCTGGTCCCCTATAGAGTAACTGACCCTGGTCCCCTATATAGGTAACTGACCCTGGTCCCCTATATAGAGTAACTGACCCTGATCCCCTATATAGAGTAACTGACCCTGGTCCCCTATTAGTAACTGACCCTGGTCCCCTATACAGAGTAACTGACCCTGGTCCCCTATACAGATAACTGACCCTGGTCCCCTATATAGAGTAACTGACCCTGGTCCCCTATATAGTGTAACTGACCCTGGTCCCTATATAGTGTAACTGACCCTGGTCCCCTATATAGTGTAACTGACCCTGGTCCCCTATATAGTGTAAATGACCCTGGTCCCCTATATAGTGTAACTGACCCTGGTCCCCTATATAGTGTAACTGACCCTGGTCCTCTATATAGGGTAACTGACCCTGGTCCCCTATATAGAGTAACTGACCCTGGTCCCCTATATAAAGTAACTGACCCTGGTCCCCTATACAGAGTAACTGACCCTGGTCCCCTATATAGATTAACTGACCCTGGTCCCCTATATAGAGTAACTGACCCTGGTCCCCTATATAGTGTAACTGACCCTGGTCCCCTATATAGAGTAACTGACCCTGATCCCCTATATAGAGTAACTGACCCTGGTCCCCTATATAGAGTAACTGACCCTGGTCCCCTATATAGAGTAACTGACCCTGGTCCCCTATATAGAGTAACTGACCCTGGTCCCCTATATAGTGTAACTGACCCTGGTCCCCTATATAGAGTAACTGACCCTGGTCCCCTATATAGTAACTGACCCTGGTCCCCTATATAGAGTAACTGACCCTGGTCCCCTATATAGTGTAACTGACCCTGGTCCCCTATATAGTGTAACTGACCCTGGTCCCCTATATAGAGTAACTGACCCTGGTCCCCTATATAGTGTAACTGACCCTGGTCCCCTATATAGAGTAACTGACCCTGGTCCCCTATATAGAGTAACTGACCCTGGTCCCCTATATAGAGTAACTGACCCTGGTCCCCTATATAGAGTAACTGACCCTGGTCCCCTATATAGAGTAACTGACCCTGGTCCCCTATATAGTGTAACTGACCCTGGTCCCCTATATAGTGTAACTGACCCTGGTCCCCTATATAGAGTAACTGACCCTGGTCCCCTATATAGTGTAACTGACCCTGGTCCCCTATATAGAGTAACTGACCCTGGTCCCCTATATAGTAACTGACCCTGGTCCCCTATATAGAGTAACTGACCCTGGTCCCCTATATAGAGTAACTGACCCTGGTCCCATATAGAGTAACTGACCCTGGTCCCCTATATAGAGTAACTGACCCTGGTCCCCTATATAGTGTAACTGACCCTGGTCCCCTATATAGCGTAACTGACCCTGGTCCCCTATATAGTGTAACTGACCCTGGGTCCCTATATAGAGTAACTGCCCTGGTCCCCTATATAGAGTAACTGACCCTGGTCCCCTATATAGAGTAACTGACCCTGGTCCCCTATATAGTAACTGACCCTGGTCCCCTATAGAGTAACTGACCCTGGTCCCCTATATAGTAACTGACCCTGCTCCCCTATATAGTAACTGACCTGCTCCCCTATATAGAGTAACTGACCCTGGTCCCCTATATAGTAACTGACCCTGGTCCCCTATATAGTAACTGACCCTGGTCCCCTATATAGTGTAACTGACCCTGGTCCCCTATATAGTGTAACTGACCCTGGTCCCCTATATAGAGTAACTGACCCTGTCCCCTATATAGAGTAACTGACCCCTGTCCCCTATATAGAGTAACTGACACTGGTCCCCTATATAGAGTAACTGACCCTGGTCCCCATATAGAGTAACTGACCCTGGTCCCCTATATAGAGTAACTGACCCTGGTCCCCTATATAGAGTAACTGACCCTGGTCCCCTATATAGAGTAACTGACCCTGGTCCCCTATATAGAGTAACTGACCTGGTCCCCTATATAGTGTAACTGACCCTGGTCCCCTATATAGTGTAACTGACCCTGGTCCCCTATATAGAGTAACTGACCCTGGTCCCTATATAGAGTAACTGACCCTGGTCCCCTATATAGTGTAACTGACCCTGGTCCCCTATATAGTGTAACTGACCCTGGTCCCCTATATAGTAACTGATCTGCCTGGTCTACTATATAGAGTAACTGACCCTGGTCCCCTATATAGTGTAACTGACCCTGGTCCCCTATATAGAGTAACTGACCCTGGTCCCCTATATAGTGTAACTGACCCTGGTCCCCTATATAGAGTAACTGACCCTGGTCCCCTATATGTAACTGACCCTGGTCCCCTATATAGAGTAACTGACCCTGGTCCCCATATAGTGTAACTGACCCTGGTCCCCTATATAGAGTAACTGACCCTGGTCCCCTATATAGAGTAACTGACCCTCGTCCCCTATATAGTGTAACTGACCCTGGTCCCCTATATAGAGTAACTGACCCTGGTCCCCTATATAGAGTAACTGACTGACCCTGGTCCCCTATATAGTGTAACTGACCCTGGTCCCCTATATAGTAACTGACCCTGGTCCCCTATATAGAGTAACTGACCCTGGTCCCTATATAGAGTAACTGACCCTGGTCCCCTATATAGTGTAACTGACCCTGGTCCCCTATATAGAGTAACTGACCCTGGTCCCCTATATAGAGTAACTGACCCTGGTCCCCTATATAGTGTAACTGACCCTGGTCCCCTATATAGAGTAACTGACCCTGGTCCCCTATATAGAGTAACTGACCCTGGTCCCCTATATAGTAACTGACCCTGGTCCCCTATATAGTAACTGACCCTGGTCCCCTATATAGTGTAACTGACCCTGGTCCCCTATATAGTGTAACTGACCCTGGTCCCCTATATAGTGTAACTGACCCTGGTCCCTATATAGGTAACTGACCCTGGTCCCCTATATAGAGTAACTGACCCTGGTCCCCTATTAAAGTAACTGACCCTGGTCCCCTATAGAGTAACTGACCCTGGTCCCCTATATAGATTAACTGACCCTGGTCCCCTATATAGAGTAACTGACCCTGGTCCCCTATATAGATAACTGACCCTGGTCCCCTATATAGAGTACTGACCCTGGTCCCTATATAGAGTAACTGACCCTGGTCCCCTATATAGTGTAACTGACCCTGGTCCCCTATATAGTGTAACTGACCCTGGTCCCCTTATAGGTAACTGACCCTGGTCCCTATAGGTAACTGACCCTGGTCCCCTATATAGAGTAACTGACCCTGGTCCCCTATTTAAAGTAACTGACCCTGGTCCCCTATACAGAGTAACTGACCCTGGTCCCCTATATAGAGTAACTGACCCTGGTCCCCTATATAGAGTAACTGACCCTGGTCCCCTATATAGTGTAACTGACCCTGGTCCCCTATATAGTGTAACTGACCCTGGTCCCCTATATAGTGTAACTGACCCTGGTCCCCTATATAGTGTAACTGACCCTGGTCCCCTATATAGAGTAACTGACCCTGGTCCCCTATATAGAGTAACTGACCCTGGTCCCCTATATAGAGTAACTGACCCTGGTCCCCTATATAGTGTAACTGACCCTGGTCCCCTATATAGAGGAACTGACCCTGGTCCCCTATATAGAGTAACTGACCCTGGTCCCCTATATAGACTGACCCTGGTCCCCTATATAGTGTAACTGACCCTGGTCCCCTATATAGAGTAACTGACCCTGGTCCCCTATATAGTGTAACTGACCCTGGTCCCCTATATAGAGTAACTGACCCTGGTCCCCTATATAGTGTAACTGACCCTGGTCCCCTATATAGAGTAACTGACCCTGGTCCCCTATATAGAGTAACTGACCCTGGTCCCATATAGAGTAACTGACCCTGGTCCCCTATATAGTGTAACTGACCCTGGTCCCCTATATAGTGTAACTGACCCTGGTCCCCTATATAGTGTAACTGACCCTGGTCCCCTATATAGAGTAACTGACCCTGGTCCCCTATATAGAGTAACTGACCCTGGTCCTCTATATAGAGTAACTGACCCTGGTCCCCTATATAGTGTAACTGACCCTGGTCCCCTATATAGAGTAACTGACCCTGGTCCCCTATATAGTGTAACTGACCCTGGTCCCCTATATAGAGTAACTGACCCTGGTCCCCTATATAGTAACTGACCCTGGTCCCCTATATAGAGTAACTGACCCTGGTCCCCTATATAGAGTAACTGACCCTGGTCCCCTATATAGTGTAACTGACCCTGGTCCCCTATATAGAGTAACTGACCCTGGTCCCCTATATAGAGTAACTGACCCTGGTCCCCTATATAGTGTAACTGACCCTGGTCCCCTATATAGTGTAACTGACCCTGGTCCCCTATATAGTAACTGACCCTGGTCCCCTATATAGAGTAACTGACCCTGGTCCCCTATATAGTGTAACTGACCCTGGTCCCCTATATAGAGAACTGACCCTGGTCCCTATATAGAGTAACTGACCCTGGTCCCCTATATAGAGTAACTGACCCTGGTCCCCTATATAGAGTAACTGACCCTGGTCCCCTTATAGAGTAACTGACCCTGGTCCCCTATATAGAGCTACTGACCCTGGTCCCCTATATAGAGTAACTGACCCTGGTCCCCTATATAGTGTAACTGACCCTGGTCCCCTATATAGTGTAACTGACCCTGGTCCCCTATATAGTGTAACTGACCCTGGTCCTCTATATAGAGTAACTGACCCTGGTCCCCTATATAGAGTAACTGACCCTGGTCCCCTATATAGAGTAACTGACCCTGGTCCCCTATATAGAGTAACTGACCCTGGTCCCCTATTTAAAGTAACTGACCCTGGTCCCCTATACAGAGTAACTGACCCTGGTCCCCTATACAGATTAACTGACCCTGGTCCCCTATATAGAGTAACTGACCCTGGTCCCCTATATAGTGTAACTGACCCTGGTCCCCTATATAGTGTAACTGACCCTGGTCCCCTATATAGTGTAACTGACCCTGGTCCCCTATATAGTGTAACTGACCCTGGTCCCCTATATAGAGTAACTGACCCTGGTCCCCTATATATAGTAACTGACCCTGGTCCCCTATATAGAGTAACTGACCCTGGTCCCCTATATAGTGTAACTGACCCTGGTCCCCTATATAGTGTAACTGACCCTGGTCCCCTATATAGAGTAACAGACCCTGGTCCCCTATATAGAGTAACTGACCCTGGTCCCCTATATAGTGTAACTGACCCTGGTCCCCTATATAGAGTAACTGACCCTGGTCCCCTATATAGAGTAACTGACCCTGGTCCCCTATATAGTGTAACTGACCCTGGTCCCCTATATAGTGTAACTGACCCTGGTCCCTATATAGAGTAACTGACCCTGGTCCCCTATATAGTAACTGACCCTGGTCCCCTATATAGTGTAACTGACCCTGGTCCCCTATATAGTGTAACTGACCCTGGTCCCCTATATAGAGTAACTGACCCTGGTCCCCTATTTAAGTAACTGACCCTGGTCCCCTATATAGAGTAACTGACCCTGGTCCCCTATACAGATTAACTGACCCTGGTCCCCTATATAGAGTAACTGACCCTGGTCCCCTATATAGTGTAACTGACCCTGGTCCCCTATATAGTGTAACTGACCCTGGTCCCCTATATAGTGTAACTGACCCTGGTCCCCTATATAGAGTAACTGACCCTGGTCCCCTATATAGAGTAACTGACCCTGGTCCCCTATATAGAGTAACTGACCCTGGTCCCCTATATAGAGTAACTGACCCTGGTCCCCTATATAGAGTAACTGACCCTGGTCCCCTATATAGAGTAACTGACCCTGGTCCCCTATATAGAGTAACTGACCCTGGTCCCCTATATAGAGTAACTGACCCTGGTCCCCTATATAGAGTAACTGACCCTGGTCCCCTATATAGAGTAACTGACCCTGGTCCCCTATATAGAGTAACTGACCCTGGTCCCCTATATAGAGTAACTGACCCTGGTCCCCTATATAGTGTAACTGACCCTGGTCCCCTATATAGAGTAACTGACCCTGGTCCCCTATATAGAGTAACTGACCCTGGTCCAACGTAGTGCAGCATGAAGGGAATAGTGTGGAGGTGAGGACTCACCAGAGTCCCAGCGGAAGTAGCGTAGAGGCTTCCCACTGATCCACTGCCACCCACTGTCCTCTTCCAGAGCATTCAGCCCCGTCCACATTGGAGCACCCTGTCTACCATACAGGCCTGTGTGTGTGTGTGTGTGTGTGTGTGTTGTGTGTGTGTTGTGTGTGTGTGTGTGTGTGTATAAGACAAGGAGATAAAGTTTGCATATGACATAAATAGTCCATGTACACAAATAGTACACAAATAAAACACTGGTACATGAACAGTACACTAATAAACACACTGGTACATGAACAGTACACAAATAAACACACTGGTACATGAACAGCAAACTAATAAACACACTAGTATATGAACAGTACACAAACACACTAGTACATGAACAGTACACAAATAAACTGATAAGAGAATTATCTAATAAAGGTAAATGAATCAATAAACCATGATGAATTATTAGTCATACAGCATGGTTAATGAATAATCAATGTAATGATCAATGTAGGGATCGATTAGTCCGATTAGTCCCAGAAAATCTAGTAGAGGCTGTAGAGGGAAAGAAATGTGTGTATGTAATTAGTGTAGAGAGCAGGAGCCAGATGGTAAAGGGAGTAAAACTTCAAGGGGTTTCTAACCTTGAGGGAGAGGAACAGGCTGAGCTAGGTAGTGATAAACAGTGTGGGAAGTCAAAGGGGAGATGCAGTTTCACCAACAGTTTGTGTGTAAATGCATGTGCGTAAGTAAGCAAGAACTATATAATGACTGTTTTGTTATCCTGACCTCAGAACGTTCTCTGAATAAAGGCTACAGAAACCTTTTGCAGAAAGCTGAGTCCTTGCCTAATTATTTAACCCATTGTCTTACAAACCTTGGGCATTAGTCAAGGCGTATTGATTATTGATTATTATCATCAAGATATAAAATTATTTTAACATAACACACTGGTACATGATTAGTACACAAATAACACACTAGTACATGAACAGTACACTAATAAACACACTGCTTGAGTTTGACACGCCTGATGGGTGTGAATGTGAGCGTGGCCACTGGGTGGCGCTACCTGCTACGAAGGTCTGCTCGTGGGGTTCGGTGATTGAGGCCAAGTCTGCTCCCTGCTGTTGGCAGCTGGTCCGAGCCTGGTGCCAGGTCAGGGCAGAGGTAGAATGTACCTGGTAGAATGTACCTGTGACCGGGTTCTTATGCCAATGCTCCATAGCTGCAGAGGGATGGGGGAGAGATGTTACAGATTCAGTGAGCATAGCCTTGTTATTGAGAAAGGTTGCTGTAGGCAGGACCTGGCTTTTCAAGAGAAGACAGGCTATGTGCACACTGCCCACAAAATGAGGTGGAAACTGAGCTGCACTTCCTAACCTCCTGCCAAATGTATGACCATATTAGAGACACATAATTGCCTCAGATTACACAGACTCACAAAGAATATCTACTGGGTGTAATAGATTTGTGACCTGTTGCCACAAGGAAAAGGGCAACCAGTGAAGAACAAACACCATTATAAATATTTTCCCTTTTCTACTTTAACTATTTGCACATCGTTACGACACTATATATAGACATAATATGACATTTGAATGTCTTATTATTTTGGAACTTGTGTGTGTGTAATATTTACTGTTCACTTTTATCCATTTCACTTCCCTTGGCAAGAGAGAGAGAGAGAGAGAGAGAGAGAGAGAGAGAGAGAGAGTGAGAGAGAGAGAGAGAGATTATAACAACTGTGTAGATTAACACAGAGTAAGTAGCAGATGTAATACTCACATTTAGATGGACAGACGCCCCACAATTCATTGTCTTGGTAGTTTGTTTCAATGGCACACCAAAGCCGTCTATCAGAGGAGTCTATCGAGGTGCAGTCTCCATACCATTGGTCTTTGTACCGGAAAGGAAACTGACAGGGACGGCCAAAAGCGTTTCCTTCGAGTGGTAAAGAGCTCTGAAAAGGGGATAGTGGTTACTGTGGGTACTGTATGTAGCTCAGTGTGACGTGGGTTTAATAAGACCCCAAGGATTTTACTATATTAGTGTGTCTGCCATCTTGCCTCCCTATGTGACCTTGTTGGGGAACACAGCCTTCTATATTAACACTCTTACGGGACTCTGGCTGTGAGTGTGTCCCTGTGTTACTGAACGTTGTGGATTCTGGGGAAAATATGTCGGTTTTTTCAATAAAATGTCATGTCTGATGTAGTTATATGTAACCTGTAAAATATACTGTCTGATGTAGTTATATGTAACCTGTAAAGTATAAAAATATACTGTCTGATGTAGTTATATGTAACCTGTAAAATATACTGTCTGATGTAGTTATATGTAACCTGTAAAGTATAAAATATACTGTCTGATATAGTTATATGTAACCTGTAAAATATACTGTCTGATGTAGTTAAATGTAACCTGTAAAATATACTGTCTGATGTAGTTATATGTAACCTGTAAAATATACTGTCTGATGTAGTTATATGTAACCTGTAAAATATACTGTCTGATGTAGTTATATGTAACCTGTAAAGTATAAAATATACTGTCTGATGTAGTTATATGTAACCTGTAAAGTATAAAATATACTGTCTGATGTAGTAATATGTAACCTGTAAAGTATAAAATATACTGTCTGATGTAGTTATATGTAACCTGTAAAGTATAAAATATACTGTCTGATGTAATTATATGTAACCTGTAAAATATAAATTATATTGTCTGATGTAGTTATATGTAACCTGTAAAATAAAAATATACTGTCTGATGTAATTAAATGTAACCTGTAAAGTATAAAATATACTGTCTGATGTAGTTATATGTAACCTGTAAAATATAAAATATACTGTCTGATGTAGTTATATGTAACCTGTAAAATATAAAATATACTGTCTGATGTAGTTATATGTAACCTGTAAAATATAAAATATACTGTCTGATGTAATTAAATGTGACCTGTAAAGTATAAAATATACTGTCTGATGTGTAGTTATATGTACCTGTAAAATATAAAATATACCGTCTGATGTAGTTATATGTAACCTGTAAAATATAAAATATACTGTCTGATGTAGTTATATGTAACCTGTAAAATATACTGTCTGATGTAGTTATATGTAACCTGTAAAGTAAAATATACTGTCTGATGTAGTTATATGTAACCTGTAAAGTATAAAATATACTGTCTGATGTAGTTATATGTAACCTGTAAGTATAAAATATACTGTCTGATGTAGTAATAGTAACCTGTAAAGTATAAAATATACTGTTGATGTAGTTATATGTAACCTGTAAAGTATAAAATATACTGTCTGATGTAGTATATGTAACCTGTAAAGTATAAAATATACTGTCTGATGTAGTAATATGTAACCTGTAAGTATAAATATACTGTCTGATGTAGTTATATGTAACCCTGTAAAGTATAAAATATACTGTCTGATGTAATTATATGTAACCTGTAAAATATAAATTATATTGTCTGATTGTAGTTATATGTAACATGTAAAATATAAAATATACTGTCTGATTGTAGTTCTATGTAACCTGTAAATATAAACTATTAATTGTCTGATGTAGTTATATGTAACCTGTAAAATATAAAAGATACTGTCTGATGTAGTTATATGTAACCTGTAAAATATAAAATATACTGTCTTATGTAATTAAATGTGACCTGTAAAGTATTAAAATATACTGTCTGATGTAGTTATATGTAACCTGTAAAATATAAAATATACCGTCTGATGTAGTTATATGTAACCTGTAAAATATAAAATATACTGTCTGATGTAGTTATATGTAACCTGTAAGTATAAAATATACTGTCTGATGTAGTTATATGTAACCTGTACAGTATAAAATATACTGTCTGATGTAATTATATGTAACCTGTAAAATATAAATTATATTGTCTGATGTAGTTATATGTAACCTGTAAAATATAAAATATACTGTCTGATGTAGTTATATGTAACCTGTAAAATATAAAATATACTGTCTGATGTAATTAAATGTAACCTGTAAAGTATAAATATACTGTCTGATTGTAGTTATATGTAACCTGTAAAATATAAATATACTGTCTGATTGTAGATTATATGTGAACCTGTAAAATATAAAATATACTGTCTGATGTAGTTATATGTAACCTGTAAAATATAAAATATACTGTCTGATGTAATTAAATGTGACCTGTAAAGTATAAAATATACTGTCTGATGTAGTTATATGTAACCTGTTAAAATATAAAATATACCGTCTGATGTAGTTATATGTAACCTGTAAAATATAAAATATACTGTCTGATGTAGTTATATGTAACCTGTAAAGTATAAAAATATACTGTATGATGTAGTTATATGTAACCTGTAAAGTATAAAATATACTGTCTGATGTAATATAATAAACCTGTAAAAAAATATTTATATTGTCTGATGTAGTTATATGTAACCTGTAAAATATAACATATACTGTCTGATGTAGTTATATGTAACCTGTAAAATATAAAATATACTGTCTGATGTAATTAAATGTAACTGTAAAGTATAAAATATACTGTCTGATGTAGTTATATGTAACCTGTAAAATATAAAATATACTGTCTGATGTAGTTATATGTAACCTGTAAAATATAAAATATACTGTCTGATGTAGTTATATGTAACCTGTTAAAATATAAAATATACTGTCTGATGTAATTAAATGTGACCTGTAAAGTATAAAATATACTGTCTGATGTAGTTATATGTAACCTGTAAAATATAAATATACCGTCTGATGTAGTTATAGTAACCTGTAAAATATAAAATATTCTGTCTGATGTAGTTAGTTATGTACCGTAAAGTATAAAATATACTGTTGATGTAGTTATATGTAACCTGTAAAATATAAAATATACTGTCTGATGTAGTTATATGTAACCTGTTACAAGTATAAAACATACTGTCTGATGTAGTTATATGTAACCTGTAAATATAAAATATACTTGTCTGATGTAGTTATATGTAACCTTGTAAAATATACTGTCTGATGTAGTTTTATGTAACCTGTAAAATATAAATATACTGTCTGATGTAGTTATATGTACCTGTAAAATATAAAATATACTGTCTGATGTAGTTATATGTAACCTGTAACATATACTGTTCTGATGTAGTTATATGTAACCTGTAAAATATAAAATATACTGTATGATGTAGTTAATATGTAACCTGTAAAGTATAAAATATACTGTCTGATGTAGTTATATGTAACCTGAAAAATATAAAATATACCGTCTGATGTAGTTATATGTAACCTGTAAAATATAAAATATACTGTCTGATGTAGTTATATGTAACCTGTAAAATATAAAATATACTGTCTGATGTAATTAAATGTAACCTGTAAAGTATAAAATATACTGTCTGATGTAGTTATATGTAACCTGTAAAATATAAAATATTACTGTCTGGATGTAGTTATATGTAACCGTGTAAAATATAAAATATACTGTCTGATGTAGTTTATATGTAACCTGTAAAATATAAAATATACTGTCTGATGTAATTAAATGTGACCTGTACAGTATAAAATATACTGTCTGATGTAGTATATGTAACCTGTAAACATATAAAATATACTGTCTGATGTAGTTATATGTAACCTGTAAAATATAAAATGTACTGTCTGATGTAGTTATATGTAACCTGTAAAATATGAATATCACTGTCTGATGTAGTTATATGTAACCTGTAAAATATACTGTCTGATGTAGTTTTATGTAACCTGTAAAATATACTGTCTGATGTAGTTATATGTAACCTGTAAAATATAAAATATACTGTCTGATGTAGTTATATGTAACCTGTAAAATATAAAATGTACTGTCTGATGTAGTATATGTAACCTGTAAAATATAAAATATACTGTATGATGTAGTTATATGTAACCTGTAAAGTATAAAATATACTGTCTGATTTGTAGTTATATGTAACCTGAAAAATATAAAATATACTGTCTGATGTAGTTATATGTAACCTGTTAAAATATAAAATATACTGTCTGAGTGTAGTTATATGTAACCTGGTAAAATATAAAATATACTGTCCTGATGTAGTTATATGTAACCTGTAAATATACTGTCTGATGTAGTTATATGTACCCTGTAAATATAAATATACTGTCTGATGTAGTATATGTAACCTGTAAAATATAAAATATACCGTCTGATGTAGTTATATGTAACCTGTAAAATATAAAATATACTGTCTGATGTAGTTATATGTAACCTGTAAAATATACTGTCTGATGTAGTTATATGTAACCTGTAAAATATAAAATATACTGTCTGATGTAATTAAATGTAACCTGTAAAGTATAAATATTACTGTCTGATGTAGTACGATGCTAACCTGTAAATATAAAATATACTGTCTGATGTAGTTATATGTAACCTGTAAAATATAAAATATACTGTCTGATGTAGTTATATGTAACCTGTAAAATATAAATATACTGTCTGATGTAATTAAATGTGACCTGTAAAGTATAAAATATACTGTCTGATGTAGTTAATGTAACCTGTAAAATATAAAATATCCGTCTGATGTAGTTATATGTAACCTGTAAATATAAATATTCTGTCTGATGTAGTTATATGTAACCTGTAAAGTATAAAATATACTGTCTGATGTAGTTATATGTAACCTGTAAAATATAAATATACTGTCTGATGTAGTTATATGTAACCTGTAAAGTAAAAACATACTGTCTGATGTAGTTATATGTAACCTGTAAAATATAAAATATACTGTCTGATGTAGTTAATGTAACCTGTAAAATATACTGTCTGATGTAGTTTTATGTAACCTGTAAAATATAAAATATACTGTCTGATGTAGTTATATGTAACCTGTAAAATATAAAATATACTGTCTGATGTAGTTATATGTAACCTGTAAAATATACTGTCTGATGTAGTTATATGTAACCTGTAAAATATAAAATATACTGTGATGTAGTTATATGTAACCTGTAAAGTAAAAATATACTGTCTGATGTAGTTATATGTAACCTGAAAATATAAATATACCGTCTGATGTAGTTATATGTAACCTGTAAAATATAAAATATACTGTCTGATGTAGTTATATGTAACCTGTAAAATAAAATATACTGTCTGATGTAATTAAATGTAACCTGAAAAGTATAAATATACTGTCTGATGTAGTTATATGTAACCTGTAAAATAAAATATACTGTCTGATGTAGTTATATGTAACCTGTAAAATATAAAATACTGTCTGATGTAGTTATATGTAACCTGTAAAATATAAAATATACTGTCTGATGTAATTAAATGTGACCTGTACAGTATAAAATATACTGTCTGATGTAGTTATATGTAACCTGTAAAATATAAAATATACTGTCTGATGTAGTTATATGTAACCTGTAAAGTATAAAATGTACTGTCTGATGTAGTTATATGTAACCTGTAAAATATGAAATATACTGTCTGATGTAGTTATATGTAACCTGTAAAATATACTGTCTGATGTAGTTTTATGTAACCTGTAAAATATACTGTCGGATGTAGTTATATGTAACCTGTAAATATAAAATATACTGTCTGATGTAGTTATATGTAACCCGTAAATATACTGTCTGATGTATGTATTATATGTAACCTGTAAAATATAAAATATACTGTATGATTGTAGTTATATGTAACCTGTAAAGTATAAAATATACTGTCTGATGTAGTTATATGTAACCTGAAAAATATAAAATATACTGTCTGATGTAGTTATATGTAACCTGTAAAATATAAAATATACTGTCTGATGTAGTTATATGTAACCTGTAAAATATAAAATATACTGTCTGATGTAGTTATATGTAACCTGTAAAATATACTGTCTGATGTAGTTATATGTACCCTGTAAAATATAAAATATACTGTCTGATGTAGTTATATGTACCTGTAAAATATAAAATATACCGTCTGATGTAGTTATATGTAACCTGTAAAATATAAATATACTGTCTGATGTAGTTATATGTAACCTGTAAAATATACTGTCTGATGTAGTTATATGTAACCTGTAAAATATAAAATATACTGTATGATGTAGTTATATGTAACCTGTAAAGTATAAAATATACTGTCTGATGTAGTTATATGTAACCTGAAAAATTTAAAATATACCGTCTGATGTAGTTATATGTAACCTGTAAAATATAAAATATACTGTCTGATGTAGTTATATGTAACCTGTAAAGTATAAAATATACTGTATGATGTAGTTATATGTAACCTGGTAAAGTATAAAATATACTGTCTGATGTAATTATATGTAACCTGTAAAATATAAATTATATTGTCTGATGTATTGTAGTTATTGTAACTCTGTAAAATATAAAATATACTGTCTGATTGTAGTTATATGTAACCTGTAAAATATAAAATATTACTGTCTGATGTAATTAAATGTGACCTGTAAAGTATAAAATATACTGTCTGATGTAGTATATGTAACCTGTAAATATAAATATACCGTCTGATGTAGTTATATGTAACCTGTAAAATATAAAATATACTGTCTGATGTAGTATATGTAAACCTGTAAAGTATAAAATATACTGTCTGATGTAGTTTATATGTAACCTGTAAAATATGTAACCTGTAAAGTATAAAACATACTGTCTGATGTAGTTATATGTAACCTGTAAAATATAAAATATACTGTCTGATGTAGTTATATGTAACCTGTAAAATATAAAATATACTGTCTGATGTAGTTATATGTAACCTGTAAAATATAAAATATACTGTCTGATGTAGTTATATGTAACCTGTAAAATATAAAATGTACTGTCTGATGTAGTTATATGTAACCTGTAAAATATGAAATATACTGTCTGATGTAGTATATGTAACCTGTAAAATATACTGTCTGATGTAGTTTTATGTAACCTGTAAAATATAAAATATACTGTCTGATGTAGTTATATGTAACCTGTTAAAATATAAAATATACTGTCTGATGTAGTTATATGTAACCTGTAAAATATACTGTCTGATGTAGTTATATGTAACCTGTAAAATATAAAATATACTGTATGATGTAGTTATATGTAACCTGTAAAGTATAAATATACTGTCTGATGTAGTTATATGTAACCTGAAAATATAAAATATACGTCTGATGTAGTTATATGTAACCTGTAAAATATAAAATATACTGTCTGATGTAGTTATATGTAACCTGTAAAGTATAAAATATACTGTATGATGTAGTTATATGTAACCTGTAAAGTATATAAAATATACTGTCTGATGTAATTATATGTAACCTGTAAAATATAAATTATATTGTCTGAGTGTAGTTATATGTAACCTGTAAATATAAAATATACTGTCTGATGTAGTTATATGTAACCTGTAAAATATAAAATATACTGTTCTGATGTAGTTATATGTAACCTGTAAAATATACTGTCTGATGTAGTTATATGTAACCTGTACAAATATAAATATACTGTCTGATGTAGTTATATGTAACCTGTAAAATATAAAATATACCGTCTGATTGTAGTTATATGTAACCTGTAAAATATAAATATACTGTCTGAGTAGTTATATGTAACCTGTAAAATATACTGTCTGATGTAGTTATCTGTAACCTGTAAAATATAAATATACTGTATGATGTAGTTATATGTACCTGTAAAGTATAAAATATACTGTCTGATGTAGTTATATGTAACCTGAAAAATATAAAATATACTGTCTGATGTAGTTATATGTAACCTGTAAAATATAAAATATACTGTCTGATGTAGTTATATGTAACCTGTAAAGTATAAAATATACTGTATGATGTAGTTATATGTAACCTGTAAAGTATAAAATATACTGTCTGATGTAATTATATGTAACCTGTAAAATATAAAATATACTGTCTGAATGTAATTAAATGTAACCTGTAAAGTATAAAATATACTGTCTGATGTAGTTATATGTAACCTGTAAAATATAAATATACTGTCTGATGTAGTTATATGTAACCTGTAAAATATAAAATATACTGTCTGATGTAGTTATATGTAACCTGTAAAATATAAAATATACTGTCTGATGTAATTAAATGTGACCTGTACAGTATAAAATATACTGTCTGATGTAATTAAATGTAACCTGTAAAGTATAAAATATACTGTCTGATGTAGTTATATGTAACCTGTAAAATATAAATATACTGTCTGATGTAGTTATATGTAACCTGTAAATATAAAATATACTGTCTGATGTAATTAAATGTGACCTGTAAAGTATAAAATATACTGTCTGATGTAGTTATATGTAACCTGTAAATATAAAATATACTGTCTGATGTAGTTATATGTAACCTGTAAAATATAAAATATACTGTCTGATGTAGTTATATGTAACCTGTAAAATATAAAATATACTGTCTGATGTAAATTAAATGACCTGTAAAGTAAAATATACTGTCTGATGTAGTTATAGTAACCTGTAAAATATAAATATACGTCTGATGTAGTATATGTAACCTGTAAAATATAAATATACTGTCTGATGTATTATATGTAACCTGTAAAGTATAAAATATACTGTCTGATGTAGTTATATGTAACCTGTAAAATATAAAATATACTGTCTGATGTAGTTATATGTAACCTGTAAAGTATAAAATATACTGTCTGATGTAGTAGTTATATGTAACCTGTAAAATATAAATATACTGTCTGATGTAGTTATATGTAACCTGTAAATATAAAATATACTGTCTGATGTAGTTATATGTAACCTGTAAATATAAAATATACTGTCTGATGTAGTTATATGTAACCTGAAATATAAATATACTGTCTGATGTATTATGTGACCTGTAAAGTATAAAATATACTGTCTGATGTAGTTATATGAACCTGTAAATATAAAATATACGTCTGATGTAGTTATATGTAACCTGTAAAATATAAAATACTGTCTGATGTAGTTATATGTAACCTGTAAAGTATAAAATATACTGTCTGATGTAGTTATATGTAACCTGTAAAATATAAAATACTGTCTGATGTAGTTATATGTAACCTGTAAAGTATAAAATATACTGTCTGATGTAGTTATGTAACCTGTAAAATATAAAATATACTGTCTGATGTAGTTATATGTAACCTGTAAAATATAAAATATACTGTCTGATGTAGTTATATGTAACCTGTAAAATAAAAATACTGTCTGATGTAGTTATATGTAACCTGTAAAATATAAAATGTACTGTCTGATGTAGTTATATGTAACCTGTAAATATAAAATATACTGTCTGATGTAGTTATATGTAACCTGTAAATATACTGTCTGATGTAGTTTTATGTAACCTGTAAAATATAAAATATACTGTCTGATGTAGTTATATGTAACCTGTAAAATATAAAATATACTGTCTGATGTATTAATGTACCTGTAAAGTATAAAATATACTGTCTGATGTAGTTATATGTAACCTGTAAAATATATAAAATACGTCTGATTAGTTATATGTAACCTGTAAAATAAAATATACTGTCTGATGTAGTTATATGTAACCGTAAATATAAAATATACTGTCTGATGTAGTTATATGTAACCTGTAAAATATAAATATACTGTCTGATGTAGTTATATGTAACCTGTAAAGTATAAAAATATACTGTCTGATGTAGTTATATGTAACCTGTAAAATATAAAATATACTGTCTGATGTAGTTATATGTAACCTGTAAAATATAAAATAATACTGTCTGATGTAGTTATATGTAACCTGTAAAATATAAAATATACTGTCTGATGTAGTTATATGTAACCTGTAAAATATAAAATATACTGTCTGATGTAGTTATATGTAACCTGTAAATATGAAAATATACTGTCCTGATGTAGTTATATGTAAACCTGTAATATACTGTCTGATGTAGTTATATGTACCTGTAAAATATACGTCCTGATGTAGTTTTTATGAACCTGTAAAATATACTGTCTGATGTAGTTATATGTAACCTGTAAAATATAAAATATACTGTCTGATGTAGTTATATGTAACCTGTAAAATATACTGTCTGATGTAGTTATATGTAACCTGTAAATATAAAATATACTGTCTGATGTAGTTATATGTAACCTGTAAAGTATAAATATACTGTCTGATGTAGTTATATGTAACCTGAAAATATAAATATACTGTCTGATGTTGTGAGGTATTATCTTAACCTGTAAAATATAAAATATACTGTCTGATGTAGTATATGTAACCTGTAAAATATAAAATATACTGTCTGATGTAGTTATATGTAACCTGTAAAATAACTGTCTGATGTAGTTATATGTAACCTGTACAAATATAAAATATACTGTCTGATGTAGTTATATGTAACCTGTAAATATAAAATATACCGTCTGATGTAGTTATATGTACCTGTAAAGTATAAAATATACTGTATGATGTAGTTATATGTAACCTGTAAAGTATAAAATATACTGTCTGATGTAGTAATATGTAACCTGTAAAGTATAAAATATACTGTCTGATGTAGTTATATGTAACTGTAAAGTATAAAATATACTGTCTGATGTAATTATATGTAACCTGTAAAATATAAATATTTGTCTGATGTCGTTATATGTAACCTGTAATAATATAAAATATACTGTCTGATGTAATTAAATGTAACCTGTAAAGTATAAAATATACTGTCTGATGTAGTTATATGTAACCTGTAAAATATAAAATATACCGTCTGATGTAGTTATATGTAACCTGTAAAATATAAAATATACTGTCTGATGTAGTTATATGTAACCTGGTAAAGTATAACAATATACTGTCTGATGTAGTTATATGTAACCTGTAAAATATAAAATATACTGTCGATGTAGTTATATGTAACCTGTAAAGTATAAAATATACTGTCTGATGTAGTTAATGGTAACCTGTAAATATAAAATATACCGTCTGATGTAGTTATATGTAACCTGTAAAATATAAAATATACTGTCTGATGTAGTTATATGTAACCTGTAAATATAAAATATACTGTCTGATGTAAGTTATATGTAACCTGTAAAATATAAAATGTACTGTCGATGTAGTTATATGTAACCTGTAAAATATGAAATATACTGTCTGATGTAGTTATATGTAACCTGTAAAATATACTGTCTGATGTAGTTTATGTAACCTGTAAAATATAAAATATACTGTTGATGTAGTTATATGTAACCTGTAAAATATAAAATATACTGTCTGATGTAGTTATATGTAACCTGTAAAGTATAAAATATACTGTCTGATGTAGTTTATGTAACCTGAAAATATAAATATACTGTCTGTAGTTATATGTAACCTGTAAAATATAAAATATACGTCTGATGTAGTTATATGTAACCTGTAAAATATAAAATATACTGATGTAGTTTATGTAACCTGTAAAATATACTGTCTGATGTAGTAGTTATATGAACCTGTAAATAAAATATACTGTCTGATGTAGTTATATGTAACCTGTAAAGTAAAAATATACGTCTGATGTAGTTATATGTAACCTGTAAATATAAAATATACTGTCTGATGTAGTTATATGTAACCGGTAACAATATACTGTCTGATGTAGTTATATGTAACCTGTTAAAGTATAAAATATACTGTCTGATGTAGTTATATGTAACCGGTAAAGTATAAAATATACTGTCTGATGTAGTAATATGTAACCTGTAAAGTATAAATATACGGTCTGATGTAGTTATATGTAACCTGTAAAGTATAAAAGATAACTGTCTGATGTAATTATATGTAACCTGTAAAATATAAATTATATGGATCTATGTAGTTATAGGTAACCTTGTAAATATCAAATATACTGTCTGATGTAATTAAATGTAACCGTAAAGTAATAAAATATACTGTCTGATGTAGTTATATGTAACCTGTAAAATATAAAATATACTGTCTGATGTAGTTATATGTAACCTGTAAATATAAAATATACTGTCTGATGTAGTTATATGTAACCTGTAAAATATAAAATTACTGTTGATGTAATTAAATGTGACCTGTAAAGTATAAAATATACTGTCTGATGTAGTTATATGTAACCTGTAAAATATAAAATATACCGTCTGATGTAGTTATATGTAACCTGTAAATATAAAATATACTGTCTGATGTAGTTTATATGTAACCTGTAAAGTATAAAAATATACTGTCTGATGTAGTTATATGTAACCTGTAAAGTATAAAATATACTGTCTGATGTAATTATATGTAACCTGTAAAATATAAATTATATGTCTGATGTAGTTATATGTAACCTGTAAAATATAAAATATACTGTCTGATGTAGTTATATGTAAACCTGTAAAATAGAAATAAACTGTCTGATGTAATTAAATGTAACCTGTAAAGTATAAAATATACTGTGTGATGTAATTAAATGTGGACCTGTAAAGTATAAAATATACTGTCTGATTGTAGTTATATGTAACCTGTAAAATATATAATATACCGTCTGATGTAGTTATATGTAACCTGTAAAATATAAAATATACCTGTCTGATGTGTTATAGTAACCTGTAAATTATAAAATATACTGTTGATGTACTATATGTAACCTGTAAAATATAAAATATACTGTCTGATTGTTAGTATTGTAGTTATATGTAACCTGTAAAGTATAAAATATACTGTCTGATGTAGTTATATGTAACCTGTAAAATATAAAATATACTGTCTTGATGTAGTTATATGTAACCTGTAAAATATAAAATATACTGTCTGATGTAGTTATAGTAACCTGTAAAATATAAAATATACTGTCTGCTGTAGTTATATGTAACCTGTAAAATATAAAATGTACTGTCTGATGTAGTATCTGTAACCTGTAAAATATAAAATATACTGTCTTGATTGTAGTTATATGTACCTGTAAAATATGCTGTCTGATGTAGTTGTATGTAACCTGTAAAATATAAAATATACTGTCTGATGTAGTTATATGTAACCTGTAAAATATAAAATATACTGTCTGATGTAGTTATATGTAACCTGTAAAATATACTGTCTGATGTAGTTATATTGTAACCTGTAAAATATTAAAATATACTGTTTCTGATTGTAGTTATATGTAACCTGTAAAGTATAAAATATTACTGTCTGATGTAGTTATATGTAACCTGTAAAATATAAAATATACTGTCTGATGTAGTTATATGTAACCTGTAAAATATAAATATACTGTCTGATGTAGTTATATGTAACCTGTAAAATATAAAATATACTGTCTGATGTAGTTATATGTAACCTGTAAAATATAAAATATACCGTCTGATGTAGTTATATGTAACCTGTAAAATATAAAATATACTGTCTGATGTAGTTATATGTAACCTGTAAAATATACTGTCTGATGTAGTTATATGTAACCTGTAAAGTATAAAATATACTGTCTGATGTAGTTATATGTAACCTGTAAAGTATAAAATATACTGTCTGATGTAGTAATATGTAACCTGTAAAGTATAAAATATACTGTCTGGATGTAGTTATATGTAACCTGTAAAGTATAAAATATACTGTCTGATGTAATTATATGTAACCTGTAAAATATAAATTATGTTGTCTGATGTAGTGTAGTATGTAACCTGTTAAAATATAAAATATACTGTCTGATGTAATTAAATGTACCCTGTAAAGTATAAATATACTGTCTGATGTAGTTATATGTAAACTGTAAAATATAAAATATACTGTCTGATGTAGTTATATGTAACCTGTAAAATATAAATATACTGTCTGATGTAGTTATATGTAACCTGTAAAATATAAAATATACTGTCTGATGTAATTAAATGTGACCTGTAAAGTATAAAATATACTGTCTGATGTAGTTATATGTAACCTGGTAAAATATAAAATATACCGTCTGATGTAGTTATATGTAACCTGTAAAATATAAAATATACTGTCTGATGTAGTTATATGTAACCTGTAACGTATAAAATATACTGTCTGATGTAATTATATGTAACCTGTAAAATATAAATTATATTGTCTGATGTAGTTATATGTAACCTGGTAAAATATAAAATATACTGTCTGATGTAATTAAATGTAACCTGTAAAGTATAAAAATACTGTCTGATGTAGTATATGTAACCTGTAAAATATAAAATATACTGTCTGATGTAGTTATATGTAACCTGTAAAATATAAAATATACTGTCTGATGTAGTTATATGTAACCTGTAAAATCTAAAATATACTGTCTGATGTGAACTAAATGGACCTGTAAAGTATAAAATATACTGTCTGATGTAGTTATATGTAACCTGTAAAATATAAACTATACCGTCTGATTGTAGTATATGTAACCTGTAAAATATAAAAATATACTGTCTGATGTAGTTATATGTAACCTGTAAAGTATAAAATATACTGTCTGATGTAGTTATATGTAACCTGTAAAGTATAAAATATACTGTCTGATGTAATTATATGTAACCTGTAAAATATAAATTATATTGTCTGATGTAGTTATATGTAACCTGTAAAATATAAAATATACTGTCTGATGTAGTTATATGTAAGCTGTAAAATATAAAATATACTGTCTGATGTAATTAAATGTAACTGTAAAGTATAAAATATACTGTCTGATGTAGTATATGTAACCTGTAAAATATAAAATATACTGTCTGATGTAGTTATATGTAACCTGTAAATATAAAATATTACTGTCGATGTAGTTATAGTATCCTGTAAATATAAAATATACTGTCTGATGTAATTAAAGTGACCTGTAAAGTATAAAATATACTGTCTGATGTAGTTATATGTAACCTGTAAATATAAAAATATACTGTCTGATGTAGTTATATGTAACCTGTAAAATACTGTCTGATGTAGTTTTATGTAACCTGTAAAATATAAAATATACTGTCTGATGTAGTTATATGTAACCTGTAAAATATAAAATTATACTGTCTGATGTAGTTATATGTAACCTTGTAAATATACTGTCTGATTGTAGTTATATGTAACCTGTAAAATATAAAATATACTGTCTGATGTAGTTATATGTAACCTGTAAAGTATAAAATATACTGTCTGATGTAGTTATATGTAACCTGTAAAATATAAAATTACTGTCTGATGTAGTTATATGTAACCTGTAAAATATAAATATACTGTCTGATGTAGTTATATGTAACCTGTAAAATATAAAAATATACTGTCTGATGTAGTTATATGTAACCTGAAAATATACTGTTCTGATGTAGTTATATGTAACCTGTAAAATATAAAATATACTGTCTGATGTAGTTATATGTAACCTGTAAAGTATAAAATATACTGTCTGATGTAGTTTAGTGAACCTGTAAATATAAAGTATACTGTCTGATGTAGTTATATGTAACCTGTAAAATATAAAATGTACTGTCTGATGTAGTTATATGTAACCTGTAACAATATAAAATATTACTGTCTGATGTAGTTATATGTAACCTGTAAAATATAAAATGTACTGTCTGATGTAGTTATATGTAACCTGTAAAATATAAAATATACTGTCTGATGTAGTTATATGTAACCTGTAAAATATACTGTCTGATGTAGTTATATGTACCCGGTTAAAACTAAAATATACTGTCTGATGTAGTTATATGTAACCTGTAAATATAAATATACTGTCTGATGTAGTTATATGTAACCTGTAAAATATACTGTCTGATGTAGTTATATGTAACCTGTAAAATATAAAATATACTGTCTGATGTAGTTATATGTAACCTGTAAAGAATAAAATATACTGTCTGATGTAGTTATATGTAACCTGTAAAATATAAAATATACTGTCTGATGTAGTTATATGTAACCTGTAAAATATAAAATATACTGTCTGATGTAGTTATATGTAACCTGTAAAATATACTGTCTGATGTAGTTATATGTAATCTGTAAAATGTAAAATATACTGTCTGATGTAGTTATATGTAACCTGTAAAATATACTGTCTGATGTAGTTATATGTAACCTGTAAAATATAAATATACTGTCTGATGTAGATATATGTAACCTGTGAAGTATAAAATATACTGTCTGATGTAGTTATATGTAACCTGTAAAATATAAAATATACTGTCTGATGTAGTTATATGTAACCTGTAAAATATAAAATATACTGTCTGATGTAGTTATATGTAACCTGTAAAGTATAAAATATACTGTCTGATGTAGTTATATGTAATCTGTAAAATATAAAATATACTGTCTGATGTAGTTATATGTAACCTGCTTCTTTTGAAGTGTGTTGAGACTTGGTCCATTTTGTCCAAAATCCATTTTACAATCCTAAACAATGAGAACGTTGTGATTGTAATCCCGTACCTCTTTGGGTCCTTGAGCAGGGGCCGTCCGTTGTACCAGAGATGATCCAGCGACTCCGAGGCCCCGTGTCTCTGGACAGCACCAGATCATTGTTGTCGTTGACGTGGAGGTACAGAGTCTGTCCTTTCAGGGTGAGCAGTGTGTTGTTACTACACTCCCACTGCTGAAGGTGGCTCTTCTCATCACAGTCAGAATTCACCAGGGTACTACCCTCTGTCTTCCCAGAAACCCCAGCACACTTCCTAATGTTGGTGTAGTAGAGACGTCCCTCTGACACCCAGCGTGCCAGCTCCTGTCTAATGCCACTTGCTGCATTGAAGAGATTGAAGGGACCGTCTACAAAGAAACATTACAACAATCACTAAACAGCATTGAAGAGATTGAAGGGACCGTCTACGAAGAAAAATTACAACAATCACTAACCAGCATTGAAGAGATTGAAGGGACCGTCTACAAACAAAAATTACAACAATCACTAACCAGCATTGACATAATAGGCAAACATTTGAAAACTTTAATTTAACCCTCTTTCATGAGGACTTTTTAACAGTCGTAGGGCTACATAACACTGGCATAGGGCTACATAACACTGTTATAGAGCTATATAACACTGTTATAGAGCTATATAAAACTGTCATAGAGCTATATAACACTGTCATAGAGCTCCATAAAACTGTCATAGGGCTCCAAAAAACTGTCATAGGGCTCCATAACACTGTCATAGAGCTATATAACACTGTCAGAGCTATATGACACTGTCATAGAGCTATATAAAACACTGTCATAGGGCTACATAACACTGTCATAGAGCTACATAACACTGTCATAGAGCTATATAACACTGTTATAGAGCTATATAAAACACTGTCATAGGGCTACATGACACTGTTATAGAGCTATATAACACTGTCATAGAGCTATATAAAACGGTCATAGGGCTACATAACACTGTCATAGGGCTACATAACACTGTCATAGGGCTACATAACACTGTCATAGAGCTACATAAATCCTATTAAGGCCAGGCACCACACCCTCATAGGATATTATTTTTCCTTAATCAATATCACAATCAACTTTTAGCAGTTGAATGTTAACACAAATCTACTACTTTTTAGTATTAAGAAAATCTGCAGTATGCTATTAACATATGCAAATTAGGCATTCTCAATAAATATGTGCATATTTGCATATGGTGTAAATCCATTTTTCTGGACACTGGATGAAGTCAGACTAAATATTTTGTTTTTTGTTAAGACACTCCAGAACCGGACTATTTCAGAGCAGATACTGAAAGCCAACTTAAAAGATACCAAAAACAATTTAGTCCAATCAATGTTGGTAAAAATCATGTGGCAATTCCTTGGGACTGATTTCTCTGTGTGTGTGTGTGTGTGTGTGTGTGTGTGTGTGTGTGTGTGTGTGTGTGTGTTGCACAACAATGAACAAGCTAAGTTAGCTAGCTAGTTAACATCAGCTTACGAGGTTACATCCAGGCTACGTATTGAACTTCCTCTCAGGCCAGTGGAACAACATAGTAACGTATGGTTAGATCAGACTCGCTGTTTCTCTCGTTCAGGTGTTGACACAGAGAGGCGCTATTTCCCATGCTAGGATGTTTTCCCTGGGAGATACATTCAGCCACTTGTGAATTGAGTGAAAATTATGAAAACACAGAGAGACTAAAGATAAAAATGATAAAATAATGTATTTTGTATTGGTAAATTATTTGGGGAAGCGTGGCTTCCCTTGGCATCCATGAATACACGTCACTGCCCACATATACAATACAATTGTCTATAAGGTCCCTCAGTCTAGTAGTACATTTAAAGCACTGATTCAACCACAAAGACCAGGGAGGTTTTCCAATGCCTCGCAAAGAAGGGCACCTATTGGTAGATGGGTAAAAAAAAGCAGACATTGAATATCCCTTTGAGCATGGTGAAGTTATTAATTACACTTTGGATGATGTATCAATACACCCAGTCACTACAAAGATACAGGAGTCCTTCCTAACTCAGTTGCCGGAAAGGAAGGAAACCGCTCAGGGATTTCACCGTGAGCCGAATGGTGACTTGAAAACAGTTACAGAGTTTAATGGCTGTTATAGGAGAAAACTGAGGATGGATCAACAACATTGTAGTTACTCCACAATACTAACCTAAATGACAGAGTGAAAATAAGGAAGCCCGCAGAGAATAAAATATTTCAAAACATGCATCCTATTTGCAGGCACTAAAGTAATACTGCAAAATATGTGGCAAAGAAATAAATGTTTTCTCCTGAATACAAAGCGTTATGTTTGGGGTGAATTCAACACAACACATCACTGAGTACCACTCTTCATATTTTGAACCATGGGGGTGGCTGCATCATGTTATGGGTATTTTAATTTAATTTTTTTATTTAACAAGGCAAGTCATTTAAGAACAGATTCTTATTTACAATGACGGCATACCATGGCCAAACCAGTGCACCGCCCTATGGGACTCCCAATTACGGCCTGGATTTGAACCAGGGACTGTAGTGATGCCTCTTGCACTAAGATCTAGTGACTTAGACCACTGCGCCACTAGGGAGCCCACTCGGTATGCTTGTAATCGTTAAGGACTTGGCAAAACTCAGAAACTTTTTGTCCAAAAATGATGCAGAAAAATGTATCCATGCTTTTGACACTTCTAGATTACTGGAATGCTCTACTTTCCGGCTATCGGGATAAAGTACTAAATAAACTTCAGTTAGTGCTAAACACGGCTGCTAGAATCTTGACTAGACCCCCAAATTTGATCATATTACTCCAGTGCTAGCCTCTCTACACTGGCTTCCTGTTAAGGCAGATTTAAAGGTTTAACTGTTAACTTACAAAGCATTACATGGGCTTGCTCCTACCTATCTCTCCGATTTGGTCCTGCCGTATATACCTACACGTACACTACGGACACAAGACACAGGCCTCCTTACTGTACCTAGAATTTCTAAGCAAACATCTGGAGGCAGAGTTTTCTCCATGTGAGACACAGACTCTGTCTCGACCTGTAAGTCTTAACTTTTTTTTGAAGACTCATCTCTTCAGTAGGTCCTATGACTGAGTGTAGTCTGGCCCAGGGATACGAAGGTGAATGGAAAGGCACTGGAGCGATGAACCGCCCTTGTCTCTGCCTGGCTGGTTCCCCTCTCTCCACTGGAATTATTTGCCTCTGACCCTATTACGGGGGCTGACTCACTGGCTTACTAGTGTTCTTCCATGCTGTCCCTAGGAGGGGTGCATCACTTGAGTGGGTTGAGTCACTGACTCCTTGCTGTCCCCTCCTGTTTTTGACTCACTCTCTCTACCACACCTGCTGTATCTAACTCTGAATCCTGAGGTGCTGACCTGTTGCACCCTCGACAACCACTGTGATTATTTTTATTTCACCCTGCTGGTCATCTATGAACGTTTGAACATCTTGGCCATGTTCTGTTATAATCTCAACCTGGCACAGCCAGAAGAGGACTGGCCACCCCTCAGAGCCTGGTTCCTCTCTAGGTTTCTTCCTAGGTTCCTGCCTTTCTAGGGAGTGTTTTCCTAGCCACCGTGCTTCTACATCGCTTGCTGTTTGGGGTTTTAGGCTGGATTTCTGTATAGCACTTTGTGACATTGGCTGATTAAAAAGGGCTTTATAAATACATTTGATTGATGAACAACATTCCTGTTTCAGGTGTAAACTAATAACCAATGAGATAAACAACCTACCTGTTTCAGGTGTAACCTAACAACCAACGAGATAAACAACATACCTGTTTCAGGAGCCCCCAGGGTGGTTTGAATGAAGAGCATCAGTACAGTTATCATGATGGTTGTCATGGTCCCAGTAGGGTTGTGCCTGACATACAGACCTCCTACAGCAGAGTGGAGTGTTCTGTACGACTGGGTCTGCTATTTATGAACCATGAAGTTCTCTGTCACATGACATCTTTTTTTCTTCTCTATCAATGGATGTTGTTGTGACATTTCAACACTTTTCTGGTGAATGGGAGGTGCACTGACACCCTCGATCAGCCAACATTTACTCACTATGTCAGGGTTTACGATTCGCTGAAAACACTGTGGTGTTAAAAAAATATAAGTTCTGTGTATTTTAAGCGGACCACAAGTCATGAGACAATAGTCAATTTCTGGGCCCCGAATGGCATCCTATTCCGATATAGAACCCTGTGGGCCCTGGTTAAAAGTAGTGCACTACAAAGGGCCCTGGTGAAAAGTAGTGCACTACAAAGGGCCCTGGTGAAAAGTAGTGCACTACAAAGGGCCCTGGTTAAAAGTAGTGCACTACAAAGGGCCCTGGTTAAAAGTAGTGCACTACAAAGGGCCCTGGTGAAAAGTAGTGCACTACAAAGGGCCCTGGTTAAAAGTAGTGCACTACAAAGGGCCCTGGTGAAAAGTAGTGCACTACAAAGGGCCCTGGTGAAAAGTAGTGCACTACAAAGGGCCCTGGTTAAAAGTAGTGCACTACAAAGGGCCCTGGTGAAAAGTAGTGCACTACAAAGGGCCCTGGTTAAAAGTAGTGCACTACAAAGGGCCCTGGTTAAAAGTAGTGCACTACAAAGGGAATAGGGTGCCATTTAGGATTTAAATCACAAACCATTGTCTGTTCATCCCAACAGGTTAAATGGTTATTACAACAATGTAAAGTAAGCCTACGTGTCATCTCATTAGCTACAATAACCAGCACAATAGGAGCATCCCAAATGGCACTCTATATAGTGAATAATAAGGTGCCATTTGGGACGCTTTGGGACGCTTCCTATACCTGGCTAACGGCTAGCTGTCAGACTACCTGGCTAATGGCTAGCTGTCAGACTACCTGGCTAATGACTAGCTGTCAGACTATACCTGGCTAACGGCTAGCTGTCAGACTACCTAGCTAATGGCTGGCTGTCAGACTATACCTGGCTAACGGCTAGCTGTCAGACTATACCTGGCTAACGGCTAGCCGTGAGACTATACCTGGCTAACGGCTAGCTGTCAGACTATAACTGGCTAACGGCTAGCTGTCAGACTATACCTGGCTAACGGCTAGCTGTCAGACTATAACTGGCTAACGGCTAGCTGTCAGACTATACCTGGGTAACGACTAGCTGTCAGACTATACCTGGCTAACGGCTAGCTGTGAGACTGTACCTGGCTAACGGCTAGCTGTCAGACTATACCTGGCTAACAGCTAGCTGTCAGACTATACCTGGCTAACGGCTAGCTGTCAGACTACCTGGCTAACGGCTAGCTGTCAGACTATACCTGGATAACGGCTAGCTGTCAGACTATACCTGGCTAACGGCTAGCTGTCTGTTTAATAATTACCACTCTTTAAGGAACACACACTTGACCCTGACCCCAGGGAGTGAAACTAGTCTGTTATTAAAACATTTCTTGCGGACAGCTCTGATTCATCCTTGAGCACACAGAAAGAGAAGGGTGTGTGTGTTTGAGAAAGAAGAAGTGGTACCATGGGGCCCCAGGGAGCTATGGCCTCCACCACCCTGCACCCTCGAATACGGGAAGAACAGAGGGGACGTGATTCACCAGAACACAGGAATCAACTGGCTGAGTGCTAAGGAGGACAAAGACCAGCTAGGTCTACTATCCTACTGAAACCTATAGACCTACAGCTAGGTCTACTATCCTACTGGAACCTATAGACCTACAGCTAGGTCTACTATCATACTGGAACCTATCGACCTACAGCTAGGTCTACTATCCTACTGGAACCTATAGACCTACAGCTAGGTCTACTATCCTACTGGAACCTATAGACCAGCTAGGTCTACTATCCTACTGCAACCTATAGACCTACAGCTAGGTCTACTATCCTACTGGAACCTATAGACCAGCTAGGTCTACTATCCTACTGGAACCTATAGACCAGCTAGGTCTACTATCCTACTGGAACCTATAGACCTACAGCTAGGTCTACTATCCTACTGGAACCTATAGACCTACAGCTAGGTCTACTATCCTACTGGAACCTATAGACCTACAGCTAGGTCTACTATCCTACTGGAACCTATAGACCTACAGCTAGGTCTACTATCCTACTGGAACCTATAGACCTACAGCTAGGTCTACTATCCTACTGGAACCTATAGACCTACAGCTAGGTCTACTATCCTACTGGAACCTATAGACCTACAGCTAGGTCTACTATCCTACTGGAACCTATAGACCAGCTAGGTCTACTATCCTACTGGAACCTATAGACCTACAGCTAGGTCTACTATCCTACTGGAACCAATAGACCTACAGCTAGGTCTACTATCCTCATGAATCCTATAGACCAGCTAGGTCTACTATCCTACTGGAACCTGTAGACCAGCTAGGTCTACTATCCTACTGGAACCTATAGACCAGCTAGGTCTACTATCCTACTGGAACCTATAGACCAGCTAGGTCTACTATCCTACTGGAACCTATAGACCAGCTAGGTCTACTATCCTACTGGAACCTATCGACCAGCTAGGTCTACTATCCTACTGGAACCTATAGACCTACAGCTAGGTCTACTATCCTACTGGAACCTATAGACCTACAGCTAGGTCTACTATCCTACTGGAACCTATAGACCTACAGCTAGGTCTACTATCCTACTGGAACCTATAGACCAGCTAGGTCTACTATCCTACTGGAACCTATAGACCTACAGCTAGTGAAATGTGAAATGTAGGACAACAGCAATGGAAACTTCAGGACTATCAACCATCTTCTCATTTGTTTGTTATGAGTCTATATGGCTAAAGCAAAGCCAATAACACAGGATGATTAACACCAGAGCATTTGCTTCAACGGATAGAGTGATAGATAGGTACTGATTCATTGATAGAGTGATGGATTGGTACTGATTCATTGATAGAGTGATAGATTGGTAGTGATTCATTGATTGAGTGATGGATTGGTACTGATTCATTGATAGATCGGTACTGATTCATTGATAGATCGGTACTGATTCATTGATAGAGTGATGGATTGGTACTGATTCATTGATAGAGTGATAGATTGGTACTGATTCATTGATAGAGTGATAGATTGGTACTGATTCATTGATAGAGTGATAGATTGGTACTGATTCATTGATAGAGTGATGGATTGGTACTGATTCGTTGATAGAGTTGTAGATTGGTACTGATTCATTGCTTCAACACTTACGATGCACAAAGACAGAGCTACATTATCATCAAAACCACAGTTGGGCAATATTCAGGCAAACGCAATTCTAAGAACAACCAATAATACAGGGACCCCACCCACACAGCAGAGAAGTTCAGAGGAAATGCATGACGCTCTCTCATCTATCAGAATAACTTTCCTTTATGTGTCGTCTGATTTCCCACTGCATTATAGGTTGTTCTTAGAATTGTCTGCCTGAATATTGCCTAACTGTGAAATGGACGATGATGCAGCTCTGCCTTTGTGAGTCTAAAGCGTTGCAGTGGACACATAACATCAGTACTGGAGACAACATCCTGATATGAGATAGACAGTTGTTGGCTTATCATACCATTGACTAAAAAGCTTTTTTAAAAGCTAACCTGACTGATACCTTTAAGTCAGTAGGTAAAGTAGAGGACAGCAAGCCTGACTGATACCTCTAAGCCAGTAGGTAAAGTAGAGGACAGCAAGCCTGACTGATACCTCTAAGCCAGTAGTTAAAGTAGAGGACAGCTAGCCTGACTGATAGCGCTAAGTTAGCTTTGGGAAACAACATTGAGAGACTGTGTATTGGTTGGACTCCCTGAGTTGTGTATCGTTCTGGCAACGGAAAATAACCCAACCACAATATAGCCGCTACCCCAATAAAATGTTTCCTGTCAACAAAGGCATATGTATAATCTCTAAGAGCTCTTCTTCCCAGATGTAAAGTGAAATATGTCTATTGCTATCAAATCAAACAGATCAAGAGATATAATTTGCCCGTTATAGTGCCACCGTTTGGTCGATCTGAATCTGCTTGCATATGTTAATTCTTGACAGTGCTTGGAACATGTGTACCAAGTTTTGTTACAATACCAATATCCATGTCTGATTTATATGCATTTATGTGCCAGGTCACGCCTATCTGAATGTTGATTGGTCAATATTGTTTTAGGTCTGGAAAATGTTGAGGGACATTGGTCCATAGATGCTATATATCAAGTGTAGGTATTTTGGGGGTATTTTATTAGGATCCCCATTTGCTGTTGCAAAAGCAGCAGCTACTCTTCCTGGGGTTCCACACAAAACACAAAACATAATACAGAAACATCAAGACAAGAACAGCTCAAGGACAGAACTACATACATTTTTAAAAAGGCACATATCAATGCATACACAAAAACTGTCTAGGTCAACTAGGGGAGAGGCGTGTTGCTTTATCCATTTCTTGAAACCAGGTTTGCTGTGTATTTGAGATGGAAGGAAGTTCCATGCAATAAGGGCTCTATATTCTTTTTATTTAACCTTAATTTAACCAGACAAGTCAGTTAAGAACAAATTCTTATTTTCAATGACAGCCTAGGAACAATGGGTTAACTGCCTTGATCAGTGGCAGAACCATTTTTTTTCCTTGGCAGCTCAGGGATTAGATCTAGCAACCTTTTGGTTACTGGCCCAAAGCTCTAACCACTAGGCTACCTGCCACCCCAGTATATAGTACTGTACGCTTTATTTAATTTGTTCTGAATTTGGGGACTGTGAAAAGACCCTTGGTGGCATGTCTGGTGTGTTAAGTGTGTGTGTCAGAGCTGTGTGTAAATTGACTATGCAAACAATTTGGGATTTTCAACACATTAAAGGTTTCTTATAAAAAGAAGAAGTGATGCAGTCAGTCTCTCTTCAACTCTTAGCCAAGAGAGACTGACATGCATAGTATTTATATCAGCCTTCTGATTACAATGATGAGCAAAACGTGCCGCTCAGTTCTGGAACAGCTGCTGGTTAACTAGGTCTTTCCTTGCAGCACTGTACTACACAACTGGACAATAATCAAGATTAGACAAAGTTAGAGCCTGTAGACCTTGCTTTCTGGTGTTTGGTGTCAAAAAATTGTCCCTAGAATTTCTAAGCAAACGGCTGGAGGCAGGGCTTTCTCCTATAGAGCTCCATGTGAGAGATGCAGACTCAGTCTCAACCTTTAAGTCTTTACTGAAGACTTATCTCTTCAGTAGGTCCTATGATTAAGTATAGTCTGGCCCACGAAAGCTTCCGCACGTAAATATGACTTGTCCTAACCTGGGTTGGATCTTTAACCTTACTCCCCCCTTGACTCCCCCCAATCACAAAGGGATCATTGGCTGAGCCTCCATATGGTTGACCAGCTGGCTAGTGTCCACTATGCTGGGGTCGACCTCGGTGACGGGCTCCGTGTAGAGGGGGTTGTCAAAGGTACTCTGGCCTGATCTGAAGCCCAGGGGGTTGGTGAAGGAGGGCAGGGGACGGCCGGTCTTCTTGTAGAGCATTAAGGCTGTGAGGCCCATCAGACACATGGTAGCCAATACCACCACCACTGCCAGGCCTGAATACACACGCCTGTGACCTCCCTTCAGAGACACTGCAGGATCACAGGAATAAATATTACAGTATGGCTATCATTGTTTGACTGATATGACTGATTGGTTAATCGACAGAGTGGTTAATCGACAGAGTGGTTAATTGACCGAATGGTTAATCCAACAGAGTGGTTAATTGACCGAGTGGTCAATCGACAATGTGGTCAATCGACAGAGTGGTCCGATTTGGTCCTGCCGTACATACCTACACGTACGCTACGGTCACAAGACGCAGGCCTCCTAATTGTCCCTAGAATTTCTAAGCAAACAGCTGGAGGCAGGGCTTTCTCCTATAGAGCTCCATTTTTATGGAATGGTCTGCCTACCCATGAGAGAGACGCAGACTCAGTCTCAACCTTTAAGTCTTTACTGAAGACTTATCTCTTCAGTAGGTCCTATGATTAAGTATAGTCTGGCCCAGGAGTGTGAAGGTGAACGGAAAGGCTGGAGCAACGAACCGCCCTTGCTGTCTCTGCCTTGCCGGTTCCCCTCTTTCCACTGGGATTCTCTGCCTCTAACCCTATTACAGGGGCTGAGTCACTGACTTACTGGTGTTCTTCCATGCAGTTCATGGGAGGGGTGCGTCACTTGAGTGGGTTGAGTCACTGACGTGGTCTTCCTGTCTGGGTTGGCGCCCCCCCCTTGGGTTGTGCCATGGCGGAGATCTTTGTGGGCTATACTCAGCCTTGTCTTCGGACGGTAAGTTGGTGGTTGTAGACATCCCTCTAGTGGTGTGGGGGCTGTGCTTTGGCAAAGTGGGTGGGGTTATATCCTGCCTGTTTGGCCCTGTCCGGGGGTATCATCGGATGGGGCCACAGTGTCTTCTGATCCCTCCTGTCTCAGCCTCCAGTATTTATGCTGCAGTAATTTGTGTCGGGGGGCTAGGGTCAGTCTGTTACATCTGGAGTATTCTCTTGTCTTATCCGGTGTCCTGTGTGAATTTAAATATGCTCTCTCTAATTCTCTTTCTCTCTTTCTTTCTTTCTTTCTCTCGGAGGACCTGAGCCCTAGGACCATGCCTCAGGACTACCTGGCATGATGACTCCTTGCTGTCCCCAGTCCACCTGGCCATGCTGCTGCTCCAGTTCCCACTGTTCTGCCTGCGGCTACGGAACCCTGACCTGTTCACCGGACGTGCTTGTTGCACCCTCGACAACTACTATGATTATTATTATTTGACCATGCTGGTCATTTATGAACATTTTAACATCTTGACCATGTTCTGTTATAATATCCACCCGGCACAGCCAGAAGAGGACTGGCCACCCCTCATAGCCTGGTTCCTCTCTAGGTTTCTTCCTAGGTTTTTGGCCTTTCTAGGGAGTTTTTCCTAGGGAGTTTTTCCTAGCCACCGTGCTTCTTTCACATGCATTGCTTGCTGTTTGGGGTTTTAGGCTGGGTTTCTGTACAGCACTTTGAGATTTCAGCTGATATACGAAGGGCTATATAAATAAATTTGATTTGATTTGATTTGGTCAATCCACAGAGTGGTCAATCGACAGAGTGGTCAATCGACAGAGTGGTTCATTGACAGAGTGGTTCATTGACAGAGTGGTTCATTGACAGAGTGGTTCATTGACAGAGTGGCTAATTGACAGAGTGGTAATGGACTGATCATTCATTGACTGATTGATTGATTGATTGAAGGATGGATGATGGATTGACGGATGGATGGGTGGGTTGGTTGGTCGGCTCATTCATTCATGACTCACCATGTGTTGGTGGTGTTTCTGGTAGAACTGGAGGTGGAACAGAAAGGATTATTAACAAGGTATTATTAAGAGGTCTAACGCTGTCTATTTATTTGTTTATTTCACCTTTATTTAACCAGGTAAACTATCTATCTATCTACTGTCTATTATCCTAATTGCTCAAATAATTCTTCATCACAGCCTTCATTTGCTATAGTTCTATTGACATTCATTTATGCACTACACTATGGAGTGAGAAAGAAAGTTGTGTGGATATTGTAATAGATACATGGTGCTCCCCTCTCACCCTTGTCTTTCCTACAGATGTATGGTCAGTCTCACCCTCGTCTTTCCTACAGATGTATGGTCAGTCTCACCCTCGTCTTTCCTACAGATGTATGGTCAGTCTCAACCTCGTCTTTCCTACAGATGTATGTTCAGTCTCACCCTCGTCTTTCTCACAGATGTATGGTCTGTCTCACCCTCGTCTTTCTCACAGATGTATGGTCTGTCTCACCCTCGTCTTTCTCACAGATGTATGGTCAGTCTCACCTTTGGGCTTCTTGCAGATGTATGGTCAGTCTCACCCTCGTCTTTCTTACAGACGTATGGTCAGTCTCACCCTCATCTTTCTCACAGATGTATGGTCAGTCTCACCTTTGGGCTTCTTGCAGATGTTTGGTCAGTCTCACCCTCGTCTTTCCTACAGATGTATGGTCAGTCTCACCCTCGTCTTTCTTACAGATGTAAGGTCAGTCTCACCTTTGGGCTTCTTGCAGATGTATGGTCAGTCTCACCCTCGTCTTTCCTACAGATGTATGGTCAGTCTCACCCTCGTCTTTCTCACAGATGTATGGTCTGTCTCACCCTCGTCTTTCTCACAGATGTATGGTCTGTCTCACCCTCGTCTTTCTCACAGATGTATGGTCAGTCTCACCTTTGGGCTTCTTGCAGATGTATGGTCAGTCTCACCCTCGTCTTTCTTACAGATGTATGGTCAGTCTCACCCTCGTCTTTCTCACAGATGTATGGTCAGTCTCACCTCGTCTTTCTCACAGATGTATGGTCAGTCTCACCCTCGTCTTTCCTACAGATGTATGGTCAGTCTCACCCTCGTCTTTCCTACAGATGTAAGGTCAGTCTCACCTTTGGGCTTCTTGCAGATGTATGGTTTATTACCCCAACGGGCAGTGCTCCAGGTCCCATCGGAGGATAGCATATATCCATAGTCATAGGAAGAGTCCTGAGGCTGTCCCTCTGCCCAGTTAATGTAGTCCAGCACTGTTTGGTCCAGCCACTTCCACTGACCTGCAACATGGTCTGTTGTTAGTTTTGTAGTTACCTACACTCTTACAGAAAAAGGTTCTATCTAGAACCTAAAAGAGCTATTCGGCTGTTACCAGGGTCCTCCCATGGTGACGGCCGAAGAACCATTTTGGAACCCTTTTATTATAAAAGTGTAGGTGTGTTTTGTACAGGGCTATGTAGAAGAATTGGTAGTTACCTAGGTGTGTTTTGAACAGGCCTATCCAGAAGGATTGGTAGTTACCTAGGTGTGTTTTGAACAGGCCTATCTATCTAGAAGGATTGGTAGTTACCTAGGTGTGTTTTGAACAGGCGTACCTAGAAGGATAGTTAGTTACCTAGGTGTGTTTTGTAAAGGCCTATCTGGAAGGATTGGTAGTTACCTAGGTGTGTTTTGTACAGGCCTATCTAGAAGGATTGGTAGGTACCTAGGTGTGTTTTGAACAGGCCTATCTAGAAGGATTGGTAGTTACCTAGGTGTGTTTTGTACAGGCCTTTCTATCTAGAAGGATTGGTAGTTACCTAGGTGTGTTTTGAACAGGTCTATCTGGAAGGATTGGTAGTTACCTAGGTGTGTTTTGAACAGGCCTATCTAGAAGGATTGGTAGGTACCTAGGTGTGTTTTGAACAGGCCTATCTAGAAGGATTGGTAGTTACCTAGGTGTGTTTTGTACAGGCCTTTCTATCTAGAAGGATTGGTAGTTACCTAGGTGTGTTTTGAACAGGTCTATCTGGAAGGATTGGTAGTTACCTAGGTGTGTTTTGAACAGGCCTATCTAGAAGGATTGGTAGGTACCTAGGTGTGTTTTGAACAGGCCTATCTAGAAGGATTGGTAGTTACCTAGGTGTGTTTTGAACAGGCCTATCCAGAAGGAAGAGTAGCTGTCTTTCAGAAACTCCAGGTTGCTCTTTATGAAGCGGAGTTCGGCAGGATCCTCGATGCTCACCAGAGACGCCCCTTCACACACAATATTCGTATTAATGCTTCTCCATTTACTTTCTTTACGGTTTGTTCTGTCCAAAGAAGTGCAGAGTTCATGGAATACTGGATCCCAATTCCAGTTGTCTCCTTTTCTCCCTGAAGCGTTCACCATCTCACTCCACGCCAGGATGTAAAAGCATTAGATAGGTGTAACAGTCTGTGTACTACATCATTAGATAGGTGGGACACACACTGAAACACCTTTCTTCCACCAATCCAGTCAACCAGTACACACTTGGAGGAGAAGGGTTAGAGAATGGGATATGGGCCCCGTCCAAAATTGCTCCATTTTATAACGGTACCCCGCATAGGGCCTTGATCAAAAGTAGTGCACTATGTAGGGAATAGTGAAGGTGCACTAAGTACTATGCCCTTGGATCTAAGATGAAACTTGCTATCAAATCTGGCATTTTGAACCCTGAAGAGTTCTGAATGAAATGTGTTACATGGCCTCAAGTCTCGTCTCTCTCCTGCCAAGTCATCTTATCAGAAATCACGGGTATTCAATAGGGCGGCATTTTTTGACACACCCTTGGTTTTGAGGCTCCTCCTACCTTTGCGTATACAGCTGGTGGAGGCGTCGGACCACTCAATGTCGTTAATGATGAAGCTGTAGCAGTGCCCTCGGAAAGGCAACCAGGACCATGGGCTGTTCCTACCGCTGATGTCCTCCTCCTCCTGGACACATACCCCGGGGTACTGGGGCGGGGCCGTGGGCGGGACGGCTATGGGGGGAACCAACCAATAGGATTACAGCACTGCACAGGGATCCACCAATAGGATCTCCTCTCTGGAAGAAACTAGCGTATGGGATTACGGCGCTGAATAGGGACCTACAAATAGGTCTGCTGGGGTAGGAGACTGTCACACCTGGTGACTACTAACACACTGGGGTAGGTACCTGTCTCACCTGGTGACTACTAACACACTGGGGTATGTACCTGTCTCACCTGGTGACTACTAACACACTGAGGTAGGTACCTGTCTCACCTGGTGACTACTAACACACTGGGGTAGGTACCTGTCTCACCTAGTGACTACTAACACACTGGGGTAGGTACCTGTCTCACCTGGTGACTACTAACACACTGGGGTAGGTACCTGTCTCACCTGGTGACTACTAACACACTGGGGTAGGTACCTGTCTCACCTGGTGACTACTAACACACTGGGGTATGTACCTGTCTCACCTGGTGACTACTAACACACCAGGGTAGGTACCTGTCTCACCTGGTGACTACTAACACACTGGGGTAGGTACCTGTTTCACCTGAGGACTACTAACACATTGGGGTAGGTACCTGTCTCACCTGGGGACTTCTAACACACTGGGGAAGGAGCCTGTCTCACCTGGTGACTACTAACACACTGGGGTAGGTACCTGTCTCACCTGGGGACTACTAACACACTGGGGTAGGTAACTGTCTCACCTGGGGACTACTAACACACTGGGGTAGGTACCTGTCTCACCTGGGGACTACTAACACACTGGGGTAGGTAACTGTCTCACCAGGGGACTACTAACACACTGGGGTAGGTGCCTGTCTCACCTGGGGACTACTAACACACTGGGGTAGGTGACTGTCTCACCTGGTGACTACTAACACACTGGGGTAGGTACCTGTCTCACCTGGTGACTACTAACACACTGGGGTAGGTACCTGTCTCACCTGGTGACTACTAACACACTGGGGTAGGTACCTGTCTCACCTGGTGACTACTAACACACTGGGGTAGGTGACTGTCCCACCTGGTGACTACTAACACACTGGGGTAGGTGACTGTCTCACCTGGTGACTACTAACACACTGGGGTAGGTACCTGTCTCACCTGGGGACTACTAACACACTGGGGTAGGTACCTGTCTCACCTGGTGACGACTAACACACTGGGGTAGGTACCTGTCTCACCTGGTGACTACTAACACACTGGGGTAGGTACCTGTCTCAACTGGTGACTACTAACACACTGGGGTAGGTGACTGTCTCACCTGGTGACTACTAACACACTGGGGTAGGAACCTGTCTCACCTGGTGACTACTAACACACTGGGGTAGGTACCTGTCTCACCTGGGGACTACTAACACACTGGGGTAGGAGACTGTCTCACCTGGGGACTACTAACACACTGGGGTAGGTACCTGTCTCACCTGGTGACTACTAACACACTGGGGTAGGTGACTGTCCCACCTGGTGACTTCTAACACACTGGGGTAGGTACCTGTCTCACCTGGTGACTACTAACACACTGGGGTAGGTGCCTGTCTCACCTGGTGACTACTAACACACTGGGGTAGGTGCCTGTCTCACCTGGTGACTACTAACACGCTCGGGTAGGTGACTGTCTCACCTGGTGACTACTAACACACTGGGGTAGGTACCTGTCTCACCTGGTGACTACTAACACACTGGGGTAGGTACCTGTCTCACCTGGTGACTACTAACACACTGGGGTAGGTACCTGTCTTACCTGGTGACTACTAACACACTGGGGTAGGTACCTGTCTCACCAAGAGACTACTAACACACTGAGGTAGGTACCTGTCTCACCTGGTGACTACTAACACACTGGGGTGGGTGACTGTCTCACCTGGTGACTACTAACACACTGGGGTAGGAGACTGTCTCACCTGGTGACTACTAACACAGTGGGGTAGGTACCTGTCTCACCTGGTGACTACTATCACACTGTGGTAGCTACCTGTCTCACCTGGTGACTACTAACACACTGGGGTAGGTACCTGTTTCACCTGGTGACTACTAACACACTGGGGTAGGTACCTGTCTCACCTGGTGACTACTAACACACTGGGGTAGGTACCTGTCTCACCTGATGACTACTAACACACTGGGGTCAGTGACTGTCTCACCTGGTGACTACTAACATAACGGGTTCAGTGACTGTCTCACCACTACAGCTGTAAGTCAGTTTGTAGAGCATGGCGCTTCCAACTTCACTATCATGGGTTTGATTCCTGCTGGTACCTCCCATACCAAAATGTTTTCACGCATGACTGTAAGTCGCGTTGGCATAAAAACATGTTATATTACAGTACACTAGCCTTCCTGACAATCTGAACACCTAGGCTGTATCTCAGAGGAACACCGTTTTGTGGTGCTGTAGACGACCCTGTGGTTGAAACCCACCCGTATCCCCCTACAGCAGTCCCCTGACTTCTTCCCATCCACCCAGCACATTCCAAAGCCATCTGGCTCCTACAGATAACCATTAACTTCTATCAATTTAATTTATGAAGCCCTTCTTACATCAGCTGATGTCACAAAGTGCTGTATAGAAACCCAGCCTAAAACCCCAAACAGCAAGCAATGCAGATGTAGAAGCACCTTGTTACTTCTGATGTAACAACCATTCTCTATCACCCCTCAGATACTATAGTATTACTTCTGATCCATCATGTCTCTAGTATAGCAGTGTTCAAAGTTTCACCCAGAATCCAACAGTACCAATAACCTGCCTATTCTGATGAGGAGTCTGTGGCACCTGAAGATACAGCTTGTACTGTACCTCATTCCTATTGAGTCCAATCCACAGTGGTGTCTGCAGCTTCAGAGCCTGCAGCTCCAGGTAGGCTGCTGACAGTTCATCCAGGGTGCTAGCCAGCTGGCCCTCCTCAGCCTCACACTGCATCCGGGCTTCGGGCCATGTACAGTTCTGGGGCAGCACCTTGTAAGAGTCGTTGGCCAGCTTCACCCAGCCTCTAGGTAACACTGTCGGGGCCGGGACTGGGATGCCTGAGTCTAGGAGGGCAGAGCAACACTTAGTCACATTACAAATCAGAGGGCTGAGGATGGAGACGAGAAGAAGGATGAAGAAGAGGATGAGGAGGAGGAGAGAGAAAGAAGAGGAGAAAGAAAGAAGAGGAAATAGAAGAATGTCTTTGCTCACCAACTTTGCGCTGACAGATGAAGCCACATGTGTCGTTGCAGGACCTGGTTTCCCATTTTCCCAAGATGGAGGAGGAACTGGCCATCACAGCACACTGAGACAAAGATTATCAATAATGGACAACATTCACAGTCACAGACTTAATTATGTCATATAGTAGAGCTTTGAGCAAAATGTAAGGCTAACACTTTAAATAATACATTTTTAATATATTATTATATCCGATTTATTGTGTGTATTTCTCATTTGAATTGTGATAGTTTGTTTAAATGGATCTTACCTGACTAGCCCGAGAGGAAAGCATATCCATGTACCTCTACAATTTGAAAACCAAATGGTGTTTATTAAGACATTGTTCTAGAGATAGAATGAGCAAAGTAAACGACAGGGATTTAGTCAATGTGTTTCAGTATAATATGTAAACGATGGGGATTTAGTCAATGTGTTTCAATATAATATGTCAACGATGGGGATTTAGTCAATGTGTTTCAGTATAATACGTAACCGATGGGGATTTAGTCAATGTGTTTCAGTATAATATGTAAACGATGGGGATTTAGTCAAAGTGTTTCAGTATAATATGTAAACGATGGGGATTTAGTCAATGTGTTTCAGTATAATATGTAAACGATGGGGATTTAGTCAATGTGTTTCAGTATAATATGTATCTAAACATATGTACAGTAGGCGTGTCGGTGGGTGTGTGTGGATATCTGTGTTTGTGTATAAATGTGTGTATACAATATATTAAATAGTAAATGAGGATGTCTTGACAGCGTACGTCTTCACCCCCCCAGAGTTACTACTTGGTGGAAGCCCCTTAGGCAGCCATTACAGCTGTGGACCATTTCCAATAAGATTCTACCAACTTACCACAACTCTTAGCGCGACATATATCCATTGTTTTTGTCAAAACTCTTCAAGCACAGTAAATTTTGTTGGAAATCTTTGATAGACAGCAATATTCAAACTTTGTTCCTGTTTTTTTAAGCAGATTAAAGTCAGAACTGAGAGACTGTAACATTCAGGAGCATTCAACACCTACTGGAAAGCCATTCTAGTGTGTCTTTGGCATTCAAATGTGTGCAATTAGGCTTTCTTGTCCCTGGGATAGTCCCAGGCTTTCTTGTCCCTGGGTTAGTCCCAAGGTTTCATGTCCCTGGGATAGTCCCACGGTTTCTAGTCCCTTGGAGAGTCCCAGGGTTAGGGTTTCTTGTCCCTGGATAGTCCCAGGTTTTCTTGTCCCTGGGTTAGTCCCAAGGTTTCTTGTCCCTGGGATAGTCCCTGGGTTTCTTGTCCCTGGAACAGTCCCAGGCTTTCTTGTCCCTGGGATAGTCCCAGGGTTAGGGTTTCTTGTCGCTGGGATAGTCCCAGGGTTTCCTGTCATAGTCCAAGGATTTCTTGTCCCTGGGATAGTCTCAGGCTTTCTTGTTCCTGGGATAGTCCCAGGGTTTTCATATCCCTGGGATAGTCCCAGGGTTTCCTGTCATAGTCCCAGGATTTCTTGTCCCTGGGATAGTCTCAGGCTTTCTTGTTCCTGGGATAGTCCCAGGGTTTCTTGTCCCTGAGATAGTCCCAGGGTTTCTTGTCCCTGGGATAGTCCCAGGGTTTCTTGTCCCTGGGATAGTCCCAGGGTTTCTTGTGCCTGGGATAGTCCCAGGATTTCTTATCCCTGGGATATTCCCAGGGTTTCTTGTGCCTGGGATAGTCTCAGGATTTCTTGTCCCTGGGATAGTCCCAGGGTTTCTTGTCCTTGGGATAGTCCCAGGGTTTCTTGTCCCTGGGATAGTCCCAGGGTTTCTTGTACCTGGATTGTACCAGGCTTTCTTGTCCCTGGGTTAGTCCCTAGTTTCTTGTCCCTGGGTAGTCCCAGGGTTTCTTGTCCCTGGGATAGTGCAAGGTTTTCCAGTCCCTGGAATGGTCCCAGGGTTAGGGTTTCTTGTCCCTGGGATAGTCCCTGGGTTTCTTGTCCCTGGGATAATCCAAGGGTTTCTTGTCCCTGGGATAGTCCCAGGGTTTCTTATCCCTGGGATAGTCCCAGTGTTTCATCTCCCTGGGATAGTCCCAGGGTTAGGGTTTCTTGTCCCTGGGATAGTCCCAGGGTTTTTTATCCCTGGGATAATGCCAGGGTTTCTTGTCCCTGGGATAGTCCCAGTGTTTCTTGTCCCTGGGATAGTCCCAGGTTTTCTTGTCCCTGGGATCATCCCAGGCTTTATTGTCCCTGGGATAGTCCCAGGCTTTCTTGTCCCTGGGGTAGTCCCAGGGTTTCTTGTCCCTGGGGTAGTCCCAGGGTTTCTTTTCCCTGGAATAGTCCCAGGGTTTCTTGTCCCTGGGATAGTCCCAGGGTTTCTTGTCCCTGGGATAGTCCCAGGGTTTCTTGTCCCTGGGATAGTCCCAGGGTTTCTTGTCCCTGGGATAGTCCCAGGGTTTCTTGTCCCTGGGATAGTCCCAGGGTTTCTTGTCCTGGGATAGTTCCAGTGTTAGGGTTTCTTGTCAATGAATTTTACCAGGCTTTCTTGTCCCTAGAATTTACCAGGCTTTCTTGTCCTTGGGATAGTCCCAGAGTTTCTTGTCCCTGGGATACTTCCAGGGTTAGGGTTTCTTGTCCATGGATAGTCCCAGGGTTTCTTGTCCCTGGGATAGTCCCAGGGTTTCTTGTCCCTGGGATAGACCCAGGGTTTCTTGTCCCTGGGATAGTCCCAGGGTTTCTTGTCCCTGGTATAGTCCCAGGCTTTCTTGTCCCTGGATTGTACCAGGCTATCTTGTCCCTGGGATAGTCCTAGGCTTTCTTGTCCATGGGATAGTCACAGGCTTTCTTGTCCCTGGGATAGTCCCAGGCTTTCTTGTCCCTGGAATTTACCAGGCTTTCTTGTCCCTGGGATAGTCCCAGAGTTTCTTGTCCCTGGGATACTTCCAGGGTTAGGGTTTCTTGTCCATGGATAGTCCCAGGGTTTCTTGTCCCTGGGATAGTCGCAGGGTTTCTTGTCCCTGGGATAGTACCAGGGTTTTCAGAAGACTGGGGTAAGCTTTCCTTTTCTTTTTTACCTGGGCTCTGCTCATGTCATGTCTTTTGATCCAGACACCCTCCCCAAAGAGGCTTCCACCAAGTATGAACTCTGGGGTGTTTCCACCAAGTATGAACTCTGGGGTGTTTCCACCAAGTATGAACTCTGGGGTGTTTCCACCAAGTATGAACTCTGGGGTGTTCCCACCAAGTATGAACTCTGGGGTGTTCCCACCAAGTATGATCTCTGGGGTGTTGCCACCAAGTATGATCTCTGGGGTGTTGCCACCAAGAATGACCTCTGGGATGTGAAGACATACACAATCAAGACATTCTTTGTTTATAATTTTTTTTATGAATTTAAAACATTTTCTCCAACTTTCTTTCACTTTGAATATGTGGAATAGGTTTATATAGATCTGTCAGAAAAAAACATAATTTAAGTCATTTTTTTACTTAATTCTAAGGCAGCAAAATGTGAAGACTGTGCAAAGCGGGTGTAGACTTTCACTAGGTCCTGTGTGTGTACGTCTGTGTTTACTTAAAGTTTAAAGGGACTTTACCTGACTATGGTGATGCCATGGGAACATCTGCGACAGTCTCTACAATTAAGAAACAAAATATGATATATTAGGGTTATTTATTAAGAAACATTACTGGTTTAGGGATAAAATGAGCAAATTAAACTCAAAGTAAACTACTACATCATGTCCAGTGTGCCAACCAGTGTTCCAGGCTGTAATGTATCTGTATATTATGTCAAATGTTTACTCAATTTTCACCACTAAGCAAATTTAAGGGCTGCTTTGCACAAATTTGAAAGTTGTGAAAATGATGTGCAACTTCCAGCGCACGTTTACTGTGAACACTGAGGCTGTACCCACTATAAGTTACAGTTTTACTGTGAACACTGAGGCTGTACCCACTATAAGTTACAGTTTTACTGTGAACACTGAGGCTGTACCTGCTTTAAGTTACAGTTGTAACAGTGGACAAGGAGGCAACTCTGGCTCTTTGATCATAATGTAGGCCTACCAGAGAGGCCATCCATCAAAAACAATGGAGAAAATGCATCCCATAACATTTTAACATGGAAATAGCTGTTCAATCATTCAGTCTACAGTAGCAGCCAATGTGTGGTGTTCAATATAGGCCTACATTCCATGAGACATGCAGGACTTGACATTAACCTGTTGATCCACTTGTCCTTCAGACAAGGTGGTGACTGAATGTGTTGTTTGATGCCAGAAACATGTTACGTTATTATTCCCATACAATTATTACATAGAATCATACAAATTATTCTACCCTCTGCCTATTGGCTACTTAGCTTATTCAAGACCGTCTCAAAATACAACACCGCCCCTTTAAGATATAAAAAAAGCTCTTTACCTGACTGGCTTTTCAAAAATGGCCAGAAATGCACACATTTTGTACTTTTGTAGGAAGAAACCACTGCCCCATTGTTATTATTTTATTTCACCTTTATTTAACCAGGTCGGCCAGTTGAGAACAAGTTCTCATTTACAACTGCGACCTGACCAAGATAAAGCAAAGCAGTGCGACCAAAAACAACACAGTTACACATAAAAAAATATACAGTCAATAACACAATAGAAAAGTCTATATACAGTGTGTGCAAATGAAGTAACGAGGTAAGGCAATAAATAGGCCAATAATGGCGAAAGTAATTACAATTTAGCAGATTTACAAAGGAGTGATATATGCAGATGAGGATGAGGATGTGCAAGTAGTGACACTGGTGTGCAAAAGAGCAGGAAAACAAAACAAATATGGGGATGAGGTAGGTAGGTAGTTGGTTGGATGGGCTATTTACAGATGGACTATATACAGCTGCAGCGATCGGTAACCTGCTCTGACTGCTGATGCTTAAAGTTAGTGAGGGAGATATAAGCCTCCAACTTCAGTGATGTTTGCAGTTCGTTCCAATCATTGGCAGCAGAGAACTGGAAGGAAAGGCGGCCAAAGAGGTGTTGGCTTTGGGGATGACCAGTGAAATATACCTGCTGGAGCGCGTGCTACGGGTGGGTGCTGCTATGGTGACCAGTGAGCTGAGATAAGCAGAACTTTACCTAGCAAAGACTTATAGATGACCTGGAGCCAGTGGGTTTGGCGACGAATATGTAGCGAGGAGAAGCCAACGAGAGCATACAGGTCACAGTTGTGGGTAGTATATGGGGCTTTGGTGACAAAATGGATGGCACTGTGATAGACTGCATTCAATTTGCTGAGTAGAGTGTTGGAGGCTATTTTGTAAATGACATCGCTGAAGTCAAGAAATGGTAGGATAGTCAGTTTTACGAGGGTATGTTTGACAGCATGAGTGAAGGAGGCTTTGTTGCAAAATAGGAAGCCGATTCTAGATTTAATTTTGGATTGGAGATGCTTAATGTGAGTCTGGAAGGAGAGTTTACAGTCTAACCAGACACTGCGGTATTTATAGTTGTCCACATATTCTAGGTCAGAACCGTCCAGAGTAGTGATGCTAGTCGGGCGGGAGGGTGCGGCCAGCGGTCAGTTGAAGAGCATGCATTTAGTTTTACTTGCGTTTAAGAGCAGTTGGAGGCCACGGAAGGAGTGTTGTATGGCATTGAAGCCCGTTTGGAGGTTTGTTAACACAGTGTCCAAAGAAGGGCATCAGATGTATACAGAATGGTGTCGTCTGCGTAGAGTTGGATCAGAGAATCACCAGCAGCAAGAGCGACATCATTGATGTATACAGAGAAGAGAGTCGACCTGAGAATTGCACCCTGTGGCAGGCCCTCTGATTTGACATAATGAACTCTGTCTGAGAAGTAGTTGGTGAACCAGGCGAGGCAGTCATTAGAGAAACCAAGGCTGTTGAGTCTGCCAATAAGAATACGGTGATTGGCAGAGTCGAAAGCCTTGACCAGTTCGATGAAGATGGCTGCACTCTACTGTCTGTTATTGATACCGGTTATGATATCGTTTTGGACCTTGAGCGTGGCTGAGGTGCACCCATGACCAGCTCAGAAACCAGATTTCATAGCGGAGAAGGTACGGTGGGATTCGAAATGGTCGGTGATATGTTTGTTTATTTGGCTTTCGAAGACTTTAGAAAGGTAGGGCAAGATAGATATAGGTCTGTAACAGTTTAGATCTAGAGTGTCACCCCCTTTGAAGAGGGGGATGACCGCGGCCGCTTTCCAATCTCCAGGAATCTCAGACGATACGAAAGAGATGTTGAACAGACTTGTAATAGGGGTTGCAAAAATGGCGGCGGATAATTTTAGGAAGAGAGGGTCCAGATTGTCTAGCCCAGCTGATTTGCAGGGATCCAGATTTTGCAGCTCTTTCAGAACATCAGCAGTCTGGATTTGGGTGAAGGAGAAGCGGGGGGGGGGGGGTGCTGAGCTGTTGGCCGGGGTTGGGGTAGCCAGGTGGAAAGCATGGCCAGACGTAGAGAAATGCTTATTGAAATTTTTGACTGGAAATGAGCTAGAACTGGGCTAATAACTAGTTAACTAGCAAAACATACACCGGTGGCTACATGTAGCTCTCTCTTTGATCTCAGAACAAGAGCATCTACAACCGACCGCTCGTACTGTAGCCTAAACACAGTGAACGGCACAGATCCATATATGGCTATGCAGCTCTGATTGGTAATGTGGCACCGGTCTGTGTAGAGTACAGGCTGAGTCCTGCCTGTCAATAGAATCCTACTCCAATGAGCTCTGCCTACAAGAAAATCTCTTGCATAGTTCGTTTTGTGTCGGTATTTTACATTAAAATTGGCTAACATTGTGCTGATTCGATTACAATTCCCACAGTAGAGCGAAACACTGTCAACTGAAGAGGAAAACTAGAGAAAGGTGAGTGAAGTTCAATCTCGTGCTTCTCTGCATTTTAGGCGGGAACATTGATTATGTCTTATGTGAATGTTTTGTTTATGTTTAAATGTGTAAATGTCTGCTTGGTCGTCATGCCTACGACCAGCTGTGGTATATTGGCCGTGGAACACAACCCTCGGCCCTCATTGCTTAGGTAAATGTGTGTACATGCGTACCTTCATGAGATCGAAGTTTAAGTATTTGACTGCCTGGCCATCGGTCCAAACAAACGCGTCCCGGTTTAAGTTACTCAGTCCAATCCACAGGTCAGTAGCACCAGAAGTCATCTGGGTCGTCAGAAACACTGCAACCATAGAGATAGATAGAGGACTCATCCTTATATCTGTTTCATTATAGCATATGTGACAGCATGAGCAGCACCATAGAGATAGATAGAGGACTCATCTTTAGATCTGTGTCATTATAGAGTCTGTGACAGCATGAGCAGCTCCATAGAGATAGATAGAGGACTCATCCGTATATCCGTTCCATTATAGCATCTGTGACAGCATGAGCAGCTCCATAGAGGTAGATAGAGGACTCATCTTTATATCTGTGTCATTATAGAGTCTGTGACAGCATGAGCAGCTCCATAGAGGTAGATAGATGACTCATCTTTATATCTGTTCCATTATAGCATCTGTGACAGCATGAGCAGCTCCATAGAGGTTAAAATAATCTCACCTTGCTCCTGCCTATTGGTGACGGACGCCAGGTTAGCTCCCATGGATTGGCAGAACGATCTGGCCTCGAGCCAGGTGCTAGGTACCCGGTATCCAGTCAGTTTGTAGCACTATAAACAAATCAATAAGCAATTAATCAAGTTGATTGATTATAGGCAAACACTTTGAGTTAGACTTCCATTCTCAAAGCCTGTTGTAAAACTGTATCGTCTGTTTTCATGTGAAAGACATTTAACATATTATTATTACATAATCATGATTATATCACTCCTCCTGTGTAACCTTTGATCTCTGACCTTAGGATCCATTCTCTCCTCTTACTGACCTTAGACTGGTAGAGGATCCATTCCGGGGGGCAGCCTCCTGTGGGGGGGGCAGTAGGGGGCACGGTGCTGTTCACTGGGGGGGAACCACTCCTCTCACAGATGGACTTCATTTCAGTGCCACAGTTATAATCATGCCAGAAACCTGAACACACAGAAAACACAGTTATAGTCATGCCAGAAACATGAACACACAGTTATAGTCATGCTAGAAACCTGAACAGACAGTTATAGTAGACCTAGTCATGCCATTGAGTTATGTGGTAACCAGCCCCAAGATTCTGAATGAAAATAACTCAATGGAAGTTCTTATAAGAGAGGATTTTTTTTTGGCCTCATCTCATCTTTAGCTCACCAATGTAGCTAGCCATGGCAACACAGTTCTCATCATTGTTCCTGAAGTCCGGCTGGTTGTTGTCCCATCTCTGGAATACTACTGGGGAACCGTCCATCCACCTGGACAGAACACAGGACACAATAACTCAGAACACAAGAATTCAAGAACACAGTACACAATAACTCAGAACACAAAACATAAGATATTGAATATCCCTTTGAGCATGGTGAAGTTATTAATTACACTTTGGATGGTGTACACCCAGTCACTACAAAGATACATGCGTCCGTAACTAAGATGCTGGAGAGGAAGGAAACCGCTCAGGGAGTTCACCATGAGGCCAATGGTGATATTAAACCAGTGTAATGGCTGTGATAGGAGAAAACTTAGGATGGATCAACAATCACAATACTAACCTAAATGATATAGTGAAAAGAAGGAAGCCTGTACTGAATAAAAAATAAGGCAACAAGGCACTAAAGTAATTTGGCAAAAATTGGGCAAAGAATGTAACTTTTTGTCATGAATACAAAGTGTTTTGTTTGGGGAAAATTCAATACAACACATCACTGAGTACCACTGTCACGCTGCCGCCGTAAGGAAGGCCCACCCGGACCCTCCCCTTTAGAGTCCGCACCTTTAGGGGGGGGTACTGTCATGCCCTGGCCATAGAAAGGGTTTTGTTCTCTATTTTGGTTAGTCCAGGGTGTGACTGGGGTGGGCTTTCTATGTTCTTTTTCTATGTTTTTGTATTTCTTTGTTTTGGGCCGAGTATGGGTCCTAATCAAAGGCAGCTGTCTATCGTTGTCTCTGATTAGGAATCATACTTAGGCAACCTTTTCCCCTCCTGTGCTTTGTGGGATCTTGTGTTTGTGTAGCTGCCTGTGAGCAGCCCAGAACGTCACGCTTCGTTTTCGTCTGTATTGTTTTGGTGAGTTTCATATTTATTAAACATGTGGAACTCTAACCATGCTGCGCCTTGGTCTACTCGTTTAGACGATCGTGACAACCACTCTTCATATTTCAAGCATAGTGGTGGCTGCATCATGTTATGGGTATGCTTGTCATCGTTAACCTCTCTAGGGTCGGCGGGACGAAATCGTCCCACCTACGTAACAGCCAGTGAAATCCCGTGGCGCGTTATTCAAATACCTTAGAAATGCTATTACTTAAATTTCTCAAACATATGACTATTTTACACCATTTTAAAAGACAAGACTCTCGTTAATCTAACCACACTGTCCGTTTTCAAAAAGGCTTTACAACGAAAGCAAAACATTAAATTATGTCAGCAGAGTACCCAGCCAGAAATAATCAGACACCCATTTTTCAAGCTAGCATATAATGTCACAAAAACCCAAACCACAGCTAAATGCAGCACTAATCTTTGATGATCTTCATCAGATGACACACCTAGGACATTATGTTATACAATGCATGCATGTTTTGTTCAATCAAGTTCATATTTATATCAAAAACCAGCTTTTTACATTAGCATGTGACGTTCAGAACTAGCACACCCCCCGCAAACTTCCTGTGAATTTACTCAAAATTTACTAAATTACTCACGATAAACGTTCACAAAAAGCATAACAATTATTTTAAGAATTATAGATACAGAACTCCTCTATGCACTCGATATGTCCGATTTTAAAATAGCTTTTCGGTGAAAGCACATTTTGCAATATTCTGAGTAGATAACCCGGCATCACAGGGCTAGCTATTTAGACACCCAGCAAGTTTAGCACTCACCAAAGTCAGATTTACTATAAGAAAAATGTTATTAACTTTGGTGTTCTTCGTCAGAATGCACTCCCAGGACTTCTACTTCAATAACAAATGTTGGTTTGGTCCCAAATAATCCATAGTTATATCCAAATATCCTCTGTTTTGTTCGTGCGTTCAAGACACTATCCGAATGTTAAAGAAGGGTGACGAGCACAACGCATTTCGTGACAAAAAAATTGTAAATATTCCATTACCGTACTTCGAAGCATGTCAACCGCTGTTTAAAATCAATTTTTATGCCATTTTTCTCGTAAAAAAGCGATAATATTCTGACCGGGAAATCGTTTTTTAATACAAAGAGAGCGAAAGTAAAAGCATGGGATCCCCTCATGCACGAGCCTCAGTCTGATGGCCCTCTGATAGAGCACTTGCCAAATGCGCTAATGTGTTTCAGCCTGGGGCTGGAATTACATCATTCAGCTTTTTCCCGCCTTCTGAGAGCCTATGGGAGCCGTAGGAAGTGTCACGTAACAGCAGAGATCCCCTGTTTTGGATAGAGATGATCAAGGAGGGCAAGAAATGGTCAGACAGGCCACTTCCTGTAAGGAATCTTCTCAGGTTTTTGCCTGCCATATGAGTTCTGTTATACTCACAGACACCATTCAAACAGTTTTAGAAACTTTAGGGTGTTTTGTATCCAAAGCCAATAATGCATATTCTAGTTACTGGGCAGGAGTAGTAACCAGATTAAATCGGGTACATTTTTTATCCGGCCGTGCAAATACTGCCCCCTATCCCCAACAGGTTAAGGACTGGGGAGGTTTTCAGGATAAAAGGAAATGGAATGGAGCGTAGCACAAGCAAAATCCTGGAGGAAAACCTGGTTCAGTCTGTTTTCCACCTGACACTGGGAGATGAATTCACCTTTCAGCAGAACAATAACCTAAAACACAAGGCCAAATCTACACTGGAGTTGCTTACCAAGAAGACAGCGAATGTTCCTGAGTGGCCGATATTAAAGTTTTGACTTAAATCTACTTGAAAATCTAGGGCAAGACCTGAAAATGGTTGTCTAGCAATGATCAACAACCAATTTGACAGAGCTTGAATAATGTTTCAAAGAATAATGGGCAAATGTTGCAGAATCTAGGTGTGGAAAGCTCTTAGAGACTTACCCAGAAAGACTAACAGCTGTAATCGCTGCCAAGTGTGATTCTAACATGTATTCACTCAGAGGTGTGAATATTTATGTAAATGAGATGTCTGTATTTCATTTTCAATAAATGTGTAAACATTTATAAAAACAAGTTTGTACTTTGTCATTACAGGGTATTGTGTGTAGATTTGTGAGAGAAAAAATACTATTTAATCCATTTTGAATTCAGGCTGTAACAACAGAATGAAGAATAAATCAAGGGATATGAATCCTTTCTGAAGGAACTGTATGTGTAAGGTGGTGGGGTATCCCTGAAACCCACTGCATTTTTCAACATTTCTGATAAGTCAGGAAGCAATACAAACAACAAATCAAAATAATTTATTTCAATTTTTATATTTTAAGCCAGCCTTATTGGGTGGGCCAGTATTCAATCTGGCAGGGCCTCTGCCCAGCCTGGCCCTGCCGTGGCTTCTCCTCTGCACGAAACATGGAACACAGAACTCAAAACACAAGAACTCAGAACACACAAGACATAGAACACAGACAATACTCAGAAAATATCCTGCGTTCATGACATGCCGGAATGTTCGGAAATACAACTTCTAAACACGGAGCAATGAGTTGTGTGCATTCACATGCTTTGACCTGGCTGAGAACGCCAACTGGCTAATGTCTAAGTAGCTACGTCAACCATGAACAAAAAGCGCAGCCATCACGCTCTCATCCAAATTATAGTGTTAAAAAAAGGTCCAAATAAATTGATTTGGATAAATAATGTTTTGTCAAGTTATGTTCTTGGTAGGTGACGTCAGAGTTCAGCATGTCTGAAAAGTCTCCAATTGGAGGGCCTTTTAAATTGATTTCTCCCAGAAAGGAAGCTTGTATTTTAGAGTTTCTAAAATGTCATGAACGCAGCAATAGAACAGCAGTTTGACACCACCAGTTTAGAAGTGATATAAAAAACATTGTATTTTTATTTGTTTGATAATCTTCTTTTACTCGTTTTATACTCACCCGAAAGAGCGATCAAGATCAACTGTTAGCCCGATGTAATGGATTCCCAAATGCTCTTTATTGATCTGAAAAAAGAGCAATTAACATTAGGGACTAGCTGTCTTGGAGTCAACATGGGGTACCGTCTGTTTCGACACCTTGTAGAGTCCAAGCCCCGACGAATTGAGGGCAAAAGGGGGTTCAACTCAATGTTAGAAAGGTGTTCTTAATGTTTTGTGGATTCAGTGTATATCAGTGGTGGAAATAGTACCCAATTATTATAATTGAGTAAAAGTAAAGATTCCTTAATATAAAATGAAAGTCACCCAGTAAAATACTTCTTGAGTAAAAGTCTAAAAGTATGTTTTTAAATATACTTAAGTATCAAAACTAAATGTCAAATTCCTTATATTGAGCAAATATTTCTTATTTACGGCTAGCCAGGTGCACACTCCAACACTGAGACATCATATACAAACGAAGCCTTTGTGTTCCGTGAGGCCGTGAGTCCGTCAGATCAGAGGCAGTAAGGATTACCAGGGATTGATTAGTGCGTGAATTGGACCATTTTCCTGTCCTGCTAAATATTCAAAATGTTACTTTTGGGTGTCAGGGAAAGTGTATGGAGTAAAAAGCATATCACTTTCTTTAGGAATGTAGTGAAGTAGAAGTACTTTAAAGTATTTTTACTTAAGTACTATACACCACTGGTGTATATAGCTCTGCCAATGTGTTTGAAAGCAGGACTATAGCGACACTATAGGTGTTTACCTTTTTCCACAGAAATGTATTTTCTGTTAGTCCGTTGATAACAACAAGGTCCCCATGCCTCTGCTGACAGTAGTGTCTGGCGTCCTCCATGGCCAGCAGTTCAGAATTAAAGTAATATTGAGAGCCTCCAAACTCCAGCCAGCCATCCTCTGTCACATTATACTCTAGACAGGATTAGAAAATACTCAAATAAGTTATCTGCTTGGTCTAGACTAGAGACAAAGCACATAATTCCCCTCTAGAGACCAAGCAGATAAGTCCCCTCTAGAGACCAAGCACATAAGTTCCCTCTAGAGACCAAGCACATAAGTCCCCTCTAGAGACTTATCTGCTTGGTGTAGTCTCCACAGAAGGGACTTATCTGCTTGGTGTAGTCTCTAGAAGGGGGCTTGTCCGCTCGGTCTCGAGGGGACTTGTCCGCTCGGTCTCTCGAGGGGACTTGTCAAAGGCCGTTTGGACTGCATTCCAAAGTTCAAACTAGCATACCACAATGCGTCCTCAAAATATTTATACTTTTAAATGTGGTGAGCTCATTCATTTATTCATTGAGTGATAGACAACTCATCAACACTTGCCATTATTTTCCAGGGAGTCCTGGGAGCTATGGGATGCGTACTGTCAAGGAAACTTACCAGGGACGGTGTTGTTGGGAGGAGGTAGTGGGGTCACTCCTGTAATGCCACAGAGAAAAGAGGAGGAGAATGGAGAAGAGGAGAGAGAAGTCTGTGTTAGCTCACCAAGCTAAAGCCTTCTGGTCCCAGTAAGATTACTAATCATGCACGTGAGGTCGACTAAAATACTTCCGTCCCACAGACAGAGGCGCTACATCCTGAATGTCTTCCTTTTATAGTGATGCACTTTTGACCAGAACCTCATGGCGCACCTAGTGGCCGGAGACTTTAATGCAGAGAAACTTAAATCAGTTCTACCTCATTTCTACCAGCATGTTACATGTGCAACCAGAGAAAAAAAAGTATACCACATCAGTCAATGTGTCACGTAGAGTAGGCCAGAAGGCTAAACTGGAAAACCTAACCTCCACAAAAAGAAAAAGATGGCGGAGCCGCAAAAGTTCTTCTGTGCAAAGGTGTTTATTTACATAGTGATTCCGGAACAAAAACAACAGTACTGCCATCAAACGTATACCTCATGGGACAGCTTAAAAACGAAGCTGCCCCACCCACAGCTCAATCCAAAATGCCTCCCTATGAACTGAAAGAGAGGCTCCTTTTGTAGGGGTAGCCCCTCCCCTCAGAACAATTAACACTAATTAATTAAGCAATTACCTATTCAACCTACAGATTCCATTTATCTAAACATACCAAAATATATACATTGCAACACGTTTATGAAACATCACAATATAACATTTACAAAATGACATCACCACTGACAGTGTCTTCCAATATGCCCATTTACATTAATGAGCCATTCCGGACAGGCACTACAAAGTAAGCCCAATTCCCTTAGCTCGGGTCCTTATCCAGCATACCCCGAAGCTACAGCGATGGAGAGAGGGAGGAACAGAACAAACAATGCGCTCATCCAAAACATCTAAGTATAATAAATATTGCTTATATTAAATATGAACACTTGTCTGTTTATTTCTTTATACCCTAACCGGTTACTGACGTAAGTGTGAAATGTATGTACTAAGATAGAGAAAAGTGTGTCGACCCACATTGTTAACTTATCTGATAATGGAGCAGGGAGGAGTGATGAATGTGTGAGTGCTTTAAAGTACCAAATGCTGCCCGCGGCCAGTGACGGACTTCTACGTCACAGTGGCTTCATCAATAAGTGCATCGACAACGTCGTTCCCACAGTGACCATATGTACATACCTCAACCAGAAGGATACATACCTCAACCATGGATTACAGGCAACATCCGCACTGAGCTAAAGGGTAGAGCTGCTGCTTTCAAGGAGCAGGACTCTGTAATGACGTTGCCCTCTTTGAGTACAGGGAGGACAGTTGACCCCCTCCCCCTTGCACCATCCCCCAACCTACCTCCCCCCACCCAGGCCCTGTGTGAAGGGGTCGTAAAGTTCTAATGGAGAATGTCCTGCCGCATGGGCCAGTTGAGACACAGAGAGGTTTCATAGAGAGACAAAGGAAATTTTTACAACTTACAAAATTGGGGAACCGAACGACATTTATGTTCTGGAGAAGGTATAAAGATCGGTGAAGAATCCAGCTACGAACTGGTCCGCTTGGTACAATTTTGTGATACTCAGAAGAGACAATATAGCCATATTACCATAATACCGTTTATATAATAGCCTCAGCTATGGGACTTGCATCTAAATGGTTGTATAAAATGTATTAATAAGAATAAAGCTATTTGGAATACGTTGAGATGCTATGTGCTGATGTTAATGTGATAGAATGTATTTCTGTTCAAAGCTTAAATCAGTCATCGGCACTCCCCCCAGGGACACAGACAGGACCAGGCGTCATGTGACAAGCCTGTTCTATGTTCACGTATAAAATCCCCACCCTGATTTTCCTTCATCAGACCAGGCCTCCACTCCATTACGAGTTGGCCAATAGGTTTGACCATCCAATTCCTCTACTGAAAGTTAACTACACCACGTGGTTAACTTTTAGACTATCGATACCGACAGAATAAGAACAAGTCTTTGATATTAATTATTAGTCTGCAGCTAAGTACTCGATATCATCGAACGCGAAGACCGACGAAACATCCATTCTATAACGACATTAATAAATGTCGCTTTGAAAGTCCATTCTAACCAAGAGAGAGAGAACGCGGACAAAAACTCTCCAACAGGACAAAAACTCTCCAACAAGGATCCCGACGACACACTGAGCGTAAATATATATTGATTGCAATTGTTCCCGAATGAATGAGCGTTCATGTGCAAAGGATTAGCATATCAATTGTTAATATTTATGAACTCTGTAGTGTCTTCTCAGCTGCCCTTTATGACCCTTTGTTTTTAACAAGACACCAGCCATGCCAGTTTAGCCCACTAGGGCACATTACTCTACCAATTCTTTGTGACGATAATTACTGTTTGTATGCTTTCTGTGAATTACTTAGTTTAGTAAATAAATGATTTGAAGACAATTGATGTATGGATGACTTTTAGTAAAGGCTGGGTTCGTGCAGATACAACAATTTACGACGTTGGGAATGAGACTGGACGCGAGGTAAAATACACCATTTAAATCAGAAGATAATCGGCCTATCCTATAATAGAATATAATGTTATGATATAGGAAAGTTATATTAGGAAAATTATAACTTTAATCTGAATATTTTCCTTGGTGCCCCGATCTCCTAGTTAATTACAGTTAAACGATTAATCAGTTTAATCGAATGATAATAATTACAGGGAGTTATTTTGATAAACATGTCTTCAGTTAATGGTGCCCAAAGACACGACAACTCTAACCCGGAAACTTATAAGAAATCCCACTATGCCCTTCAATGAATCATCAAACAGGCAAAGCGTCAATACAGGACAAAGATTGAATCCCACTACACCGGCCCCGATGCTCGTCGGATGTGGCAGGGCTTGCAAACTATTACAGACTACAAAGGGAAGCACAGCTGCAAGCTGCCCATTGACGCAAGCCTACCAGATGAGCTAAATTGCTTCTATGCGTGCTTCGAGGCAAGCAACACTAAAGCATACATGAGAGCACCAGCTGTTCTGGATGACTGTGTGATCACACTCTCCGTAGCCGATGTGAGTAAGACCTTTAAACAGGTCAACATTCACAAGGCCGCAGAGACAGACAGATTACCAGGATGTGTACTCCGAGCATGCGCTGACCAACTGGCAAGTGTCTTCACTGACATTTTCAATCTGTCCCTAACCGGGTCTGTAACATGAAACATGTTTCAAGCAGATTGCCATAGTGCCTGTGCCCAAGAACACCAAGGTAACCTGCCTAAATGACGACCGACCCGCAGCACTCACGTCTATAAACATGAAGTGCTTTGAAAGGCTGGTCATGGCTCACATCAACACCATTATCCCAGAAACCTTAGACCCACTCCAATCTGCATACCGACCCAACAGATGACGCAAGCTCTATTTCACTCCACACTGCCCTTTCTCACCTGGACAAAAGGACCACCTACGTGAAAATGCTATTCATTGACTACAGCTCAGGATTCAACACCATAGTGCCCTCAAAGCTCATCACTAAGCTAAGGACCCTGGGACTAAACACCTCCCTCTGCAACTGGATCATGGACACCCTGACGAGCCACCCCCAGGTGGTGAGGGTAGGCAGCAACACATTTGCCACGCTGATCCTCAACACAGGGGCCTCTCAGGGGTGCGGGCTCAGTCTCCTCCTGTACTCCCTGTTCACCCAATACTGCATGACCAAGCATGACTCCAACACCATCATTAAGTTTGCTGACGACACAACAGTGGTAGGCCTGATCACCGACAATGATGAGACAGCCTATAGGGAGGAGGTCAGAGAGCTCGCAGTGTGGTGCCAGGATAACAACCTCTCCCTCAACGTGATCAAGACAAAGGAGATGATCGTGGACTACAGGAAAAGGAGGGCCCAGCACGCCCCCATTCTCATCGACGGGGCTGTAGTGGAGCAGGTTGAGAGCTTCAAGTTCCTTGGTGTGCACATCACCAACAAACTATCATGGTCCAAACACACCAAGACAGTCGTGAAGAGGGCACGACCACTGCTATTCCCCTCAGGAGGCTGAAAAGGTGTGTCATGGATCCTCAGATCCTCAGAAAATTCTAATGCTGCACCACCAAGAGCATCCTGACTGGTTGCATCAACGCCTGGTATGGCAACTGAGATGCAGTGCCTTAGACCGCTGCGCCACTCGGGAGCCCCATATGGCCTCGCTACTGTTATTTTATTGATGTGCATTAATTAGTTATTTTTAGATTTTATTTTTTTCTTATTTTTTAATTAAATGTTTATTTAGTAAATACTTTCTTAAAACACTTATTTTTCTTTAAACTGCATTGTTGGTTAATTAAGGGCTTGCAAGTAAGCATTTCCCTTCAGGGATCTCACACAGCCAGTCATTGAGCCATACATTACCTTTAGGGATCTCACACAGTCAGTCATTGTAGCCATACATTACAGTAACTTTAGGGATCTTACACAGCCAGTCATTGTAGGCATACATTACCTTAACTTCAGGGATCTCACACAGCCAGTAATTGAGCCATACATTACCTTTAAGGATCTCACACAGCCAGCCATTGAGCCATACATTACAGTACTTTTAGGGATCTCACACAGCCAGTCATTGAGCCATACATTACAGTACCTTTAGGGATCTCACACAGTCAGTCATTGAGCCATACATTACAGTACTTTTAGGGATCTCACACAGCCAGTCATTGATCCATACATTACAGTACCTTTAGGGATCTCACACAGCCAGTCATTGTAGACCTCACAGTACCTTTAGGGATCTCACACAGCCAGTCGTTGTACCCCTCACAGTCTACATCGTTCCAGGATCCCTTTTCATCCCAGTTAGAGTAAATCTCAGCACAGGACTCCACGCTGTTGTAGTTGTCTGGTTGCCCCTTCATCCAGTGTTGGAAGGACAGCTGAGGACAAACACATTTGTAATAGAAAGACCTTTCCCATGAGGTAGACTTCTGATGAACAATACTTCAAATCTATCACAGACAATCATGAACATTCCTCGAGGAAAAACATCAGCCAACATGGGAGGCAGTTCAGTTGGAAGTGTTCAGGAACAATACCAGCAACACCTTATTATAATTAGCAGTAGTAGTAGTACTACTAGTAGTAGTAGTATTACTATTAGTAGTAGTAGAAGAACTACTAGTAGTAGTAGTAGTAGTAGTAGTAGTAGTACTAGTAGTAGTAGTATTACTATTAGTAGTAGTAGTATTACTATTAGTAGTAGTAGTATTACTATTAGTAGTAGTAGAAGAACTACTAGTAGTACTGGTAGTAGTAGTAGTAGTACTAGTAGTAGTAGTATTACTATTAGTAGTAGTAGTATTACTATTAGTAGTAGTAGAAGAACTACTAGTAGTACTAGTAGTAGTAGTAGTAGTACTAGTAGTAGTAGTATTACTATTAGTAGTAGTAGTATTACTATTAGTAGTAGTAGTATTACTATTAGTAGTAGTAGAAGAACTACTAGTAGTACTAGTAGTAGTAGTAGTAGTACTAGTAGTAGTAGTATTACTATTAGTAGTAGTAGTATTACTATTAGTAGTAGTAGTGTTACTATAAGTATTACTAGCAGTAGTAGTAGCAGTAGAAGTACTACTGGTATTACTAGTAGGAGTACTAGTAGTAGTACTAGTAGTAGTATTACTAGTAGTAGTAGTATTACTATTAGTAGTAGTAGTACTAGTACTAGTAGTAGTACTATTATTATTATTAGTAGTAGTAGTTGTAGTATTACTATTATTATTATAAGTAGTAGTAGTAGTAGTAGTATTATATTAGTAGTAGTAGTAGTAGTAGTATATTAGTAGTAGTAGTAGTAGTAGTAATAGTAGTATTACTATTATAATTATAATTAGTAGTAGTAGTAGTAGTATTATTACTATTTTTGTTGTAGTAGTAGTAGTAGTAGGAGTAGTAGTGTTATATTAGTAGTAGTAGAAGTAGTAGTAGTACTAGTAGCAGTAGTAGTATTTCTATGACTAGTAGTAGTCATAGAAAAGGTAGTACTACTATTAGTACTATTAGTAGTATTACTATTAGTAGTATTACTAGTAGTAGTAGCAGTAGTAATATTACTATTAGTAGTAGTAGTAGTAGTAGTAGTAGCAGTATTACTATTAGTAGCAATAGTAGTATTACTATTGGTAGCAGTATTGGTATTACTATTAGTAGTAGTAGTAGTAGTAGTGTTACTATTATTATTATAATTAGTAGTAGTACTAGTATTATAATTAGTATTATTATGTGAACATAACTCACTGGTGACCCATCAGTCCAGGCGTAGCCAGCGTTTGGATCCTGAGCACTCAGGCCGATCCAGGAAGTCCCACCATGGCTACGGTATCTAAAACATTATATCACATTATTTCCATGGCTACGGTGTCCAAAACAATATCATATTATCACCATGGCTACAGTATCCAAAACAATATCATATTATCACCATGGCTACGGTGTCCAAAACAATACTATATAATCACCATGGCTACGGTGTCCAAAACAATACTATATTATCACCATGGTTATTGTATCCAGAACAATACTATCTTATCACCATACCTACGGTATCCAAAACAATACTATATTATCACCATGGCTACGGTATCCAAAACAATACTATATTATCACCATGGCAGGGAATACAACTTCTATCAGTGTGAGTTAGCAGTATTACATTATTGGTATGTCTGGGGCCCCACCTAGTGGACCTTGTTTGAGAAAACTGGAAGAAGGTGGAAATAGAACTGTCATATACTGTAACAAACATGTTACTAAACCTTTATAGGTAACAAACATGTTACTAAACCTTTATAGGTAACAAACATGTTACTAAACCTTTATAGGTAACAAACATGTTACTAAACCTTTATAGGTAACAAACATGTTACTAAACCTTTGTAGGTAACAAACATGTAACTAAACCTTTATAGATAACAAACATGTTACTAAACCTTTATAGGTTGACTCTATGGATCCTAGAATAAGTCCTGTCGAAAATTTTTGGGGGTCTGGAATCGTTGCTCATCGATAAAGGTGTGTGTTGGAATATCTGAGTGTTTAAGTGAGGTTATTTGTAGAACTTACACATGATGAATAGACTGGAGGTCCGTAGAGCTGTGTATGCTGAGTAGGTCTCCTCCAATCACCCTGCAGATGTCTCGAGCCTCAAACCAGGTCTTCTCATCTGCGCGAGGCACTGTAAAGAACTGGACCAGACAGACAACCTATTCAGTACACTACTTTAGACCAGGGCCCTATGGGTAGTGCACTACTTTAGACCAGAGCCCTATGGGGTAGTGCACTACTTTAGACCAGAGCCCCATTGGCACAACACAGGGAAAAGACTGTCATTTAGGACACATCCTGTCTCTGGATCCTGATCTGTTACAGTTAGGAAGAGATCCTTATACTACAGACTGTCTCTGGATCCTGATCTGTTACAGTGAGGAAGAGATCCTTATTCTACAGACTGTCTCTGGATCCTGATCTGTTACAGTGAGGAAGAGATCCTTATACTACAGACTGTCTCTGGATCATGATCTGTTACAGTGAGGAAGAGATCCTTATTCTACAGACTGTCTCTGGATCCTGATCTGTTACAGTTAGGAAGAGATCCTTAAGTGACGACAAACCAGGTCATTATCCTAAATGACTTAGAACCTCTGTAGATCAGTTGGTAGGACATGGTGCTTGCAAGATCAGGATAGTGGGATTGATTCCCGAGACCAGCCATACTGTAAAATGTACGCATGCATGACTGTGGATAAAAGCGTCTCCTGAATGGCAGCTATTATTATTATGTTGTTATATTGTAGAACCTGGCTGTATAGATGTCAAATGAGGAGAACAACATTAAAATGTCTTCGGGATCGGTGTACCTTCCACGGGACGGTTGAGCTAACGTAGGCTAATGCGATTAGCATGAGTTTTTGAGTAACAAGAACATTTCCCAGGATATAGACATATCTGATATTGGCAGAAAGCTTAAATTCTTGTTAATCTAACTGTACTGTCCAATTTACATTAGCTATTACAGTGAAAGAATACCATGCTATTGTTTGAGGAGAGTGCACAATTTTGAACATGAAAAGTTATTAATAAACAAATTAGGCACATTTGGGCAGTCTTGAATTTTGAACAGAAATGCTATGGTTCTTTAGATCAGTCTAAAACTTTACAATACACTGATGCCATCTAGTGTACAAAATCTAAGTTGCACCTGGGCTGGAATAATAAATTATGGCATTTCTCTTGCATTTCAAAGACGATGGTACAAAAAAATACAAAAGAACGGTTAGGTTTTTCTTTGTATTATCTTTTACCAGATCTAATGTGTTATATTCTCCTTCATTAATTTCACATTTCCATAAACTTCAAAGTGTTTCCTTTCAAATGGTACCAATAATATGCATATCCTTGCTTCAGGGCCTGAGCTACAGGCTGTTAGCCTTGGGTATGTCATTGTAGGAGAAAATAAAATAAGGGTCTAATCTTTAAGAGGTTTTAACTCCTCCAGAGTTTGTTACTACAGTCATAATACATATTAGTTTCATTCTAAGTTATGTCTACCTTAAAGCAGAAGTCCCGAGACCCCACAGGATACCAGCCCTCATGGCACCTGGGAGGGACAGTTGTGATTGGTTCTGTTGTTGGCCCCGCTCCTTCTGCCAGATGTTTACAGATATACTTCTCCTGATTGGTGCAGCTCAGCACATCCCATAATCCAGCTAGAGTCCCTGTTGTCATGGCCACACAACCCTGTCTACTGCCTGAGGTCAAAGTTGATGCAAAGAGAGAACACAAATACAGAGCAACATTCAGGTTCACAGCTAAGAGCACCTATAAGCATGTTCAATGATATTCAGTTATATAGAACAGTAGTATGAGACTCCTACTATAGAACTGTAGTGAGACTCCTACTATAGAACTGTAGTGAGACTCCTACTATAGAACTGTAGTCAGACTCCTACTATAGAACTGTAGTCAGACTCCTACTATAGAACTGTAGTGAGACTCCTACTATAGAACTGTAGTCAGACTCCTACTATAGAACTGTAGTCAGACTCCTACTATAGAAATGTAGTCAGACTCCTACTATAGAACTGTAGTCAGACTCCTACTATAGAACTGTAGTCAGACTCCTACTATATAACTGTAGTCAGACTCCTACTATAGAACTGTAGTCAGACTCCTACTATAGAACTGTAGTCAGACTCCTACTATAGAACTGTAGTGAGACTCCTACTATAGAACTGTAGTCAGGCTCCTACTATAGAACTGTAGTGACTCCTACTATAGAACTGTAGTCAGACTCCTACTATAGAACTGTAGTCAGACTCCTACTATAGAACTGTAGTGAGACTCCTACTATAGAACTGTAGTCAGACTCCTACTATAGAACTGTAGTGAGACTCCTACTATTGAACTGTAGTCAGACTCCTACTATAGAACTGTAGTCAGACTCCTACTATAGAACTGTAGTCAGACTCCTACTATAGAACTTTAGTGAGACTCCTACTATAGAACTGTAGTGAGACTAATACTATAGAACTGTAGTCAGACTCCTACTATAGAACTGTAGTGAGACTCCTACTATAGAACTGTAGTCAGACTCCTACTATAGACCTTTTGTGAGACTCCTACTATAGAACTGTAGTCAGACTCCTACTATAGAACTGTAGTCAGACTCCTACTATAGAACTGTAGTCAGACTCCTACTATAGAACTGTAGTGAGACTCCTACTATAGAACTGTAGTCAGACTCCTACTATAGAACTGTAGTGAGACTCCTACTATAGAACTGTAGTCAGACTCCTACTATAGAACTGTAGTCAGACTCCTACTATAGAACTGTAGTGAGACTCCTACTATAGAACTGTAGTCAGACTCCTACCATATACCTGTAGTGAGACTCCTACTATAGAACTGTAGTCAGACTCCTACTATAGAACTGTAGTGAGACTCCTACTATAGAACTGTAGTGAGACTCCTACTATAGAACTGTAGTCAGACTCCGACTATAGAACTGTAGTCAGACTCCTACTATAGAACTGTAGTCAGACTCCTACTATAGAGCTATAGTCAGGCTACTACTCCTTCATAGACAGTCTTGTATCTAAACATCACCATTCACCTTCTCCCCAAAGAATTACAACAGGTTTGATATTATATAAATATGCTACATTATCGTTATATAATATTGTAATGAAACAGATAGGGAGAGTAAGCTTATCCTCAGTGGTCGGTGAACCCTCAACGCTCTGGCCCTGCACTCCATCGACTCCCCCAAGAAAGCATGCTCCCTTGTGGGAGTAGATGAACATGCTTCTAAACACATGGTCACTACAATATATAGTATTATTATATATCTCTATAGTTGTCCCTTACCTGGCATCTGTGTGTTCCAGTGGGTGAATCTGACCCTGTTGCTGTTCATCCAGGTGAAGTCGTCGATGTGGTTCTGGTTGGAGAGTCCGATCCAGAAGTGTTGCTCTGGCCTGGACCCAACCAGGCTGATCAGGAAAGCATTATCCACCCTGGACACATTATTATTAAAACATTATCATTATAACATAATCCACCCTGGACACATTATTAATAAAACATTATCATTATAACATTATCCACCCTGGACACAGTCACATTATCATGTAACATAGTGGATTATTATCATGGCACATTATCATGGATCATTATCCACCCTGGACACGTTATTATTAAAACATTATCATTATAACATTATCCACCCTGGACACGTTATTATTAAAACATTATCATTATAACATTATCCACCCTGGACACGTTATTATTAAAACATTATCATTTTGACATTATCCACCCTAGACACGTTATTATTAAGAGACATTATCATTATAACATTATCCACCCTGGACACGTTATCGTGGAACATTATCATGTCACGTGATCATGGATCATTATCATGGATCATTATAATGGATCATTATCATGGATCATTATCCACCCTGGACACATTATCATGGCTCATTATCATGTCACGTGGTCATGGATCATTATCATGGATCATTATCGTGGATCATTATCATGTCATGTGATCATGGATCATTATTATGGATCATTATCATGGATCATTATCCACCCTGGACACATTATCATTATGACATTATTGAAACATTATGGTTAAAGGTATATTTTACTCAAAAACTATATTTTAGCAGTTTGTCCTTTAGTCCACAGTGCCCCAAAATGGTGTCAGCACCCGAGGGTTCAAGATGGAGCACTTTCAGTATAGAGCAAAAACTGTGATTACATAACAGTGGACCCAATAAGAAAAAACTATGCATTTGTTTTTGAGTAGAACATTATTTTAAACATTATAATGGAACTTTGTCCACCCGGAACTCATGATCATTAGACAATGTATTATCTAGACAAATTAATCTAGTCCACATTACTGATATAGAGAAGTACATCCCGGTTTCTCTCTTACCTGCTAGAAACATCTGCCAGATATGACTGTGAGCTCTTGCATGTCTCTTTGGCCTCATCAAAGGTCTTGATCTCTGGGCCCACAAAGTAGCAGTAGGAGCCGTGCCTGGTCCAATGCTTCAGAGAGACAAACAGGGTCAGAAACAGCTGTTAGACTGTTGAGCTGGTCTAGGTGTAAGGCTGGTTATGTATCACATCAACACCATTATCCCAGAAATCCTAAACCCACTCCAATTTGCATACCAGACCCAACAGATCCACAGATGACGCAATCTCTATTGCACTCCACACTGCCCTTTCCCACCTGGACAAAAGGAACACCTATGTGAGAATGTTATTAATTGACTACAGCTCAGCGTTCAACACCATAGTGCCCTATTCCGGTTGGAATATTATCGCTATTTTACGAGAAAAATAGCATAAAAATAGATTTTAAACGGCGTTTGACATGCTTCTAAGTATGGTAAAGGAATGTTTTGAAATTTTTGGTCACGAAATGCGCTCGCGCGTTACCCTTCGGATAGTGACCTGAACACACGAACAAAACGGAGGTATTTGGACATAACTATGGATTATTTTTAACCAAAACAACATTTGTTGTTGAAGTAGAAGTCCTGGGAGCGCATTCTGACGAAGAACAGCAAAGGTAATCCAATTTTTCTAATAGAAATTCTGAGTTTAGGTTGCCCCAAACTTGGTGGGTGTCAAATTAGCTAGCCGTGATGGCCGAGCTATGTACTCAGAATATTGCAAAATGTGCTTTCGCCGAAAAGCTATTTTAAAATCTGACATAGCGTTTGCATAAAGGAGTTCTGTATCTATAATTCTTAAAATAATTATTATGTATTTTGTCAACATTTATCATGAGTAATTTAGTAAATTCACCGGAAGTTTTCGGTGGGTATGCTAGTTCTGAACATCACATGCTAATGTAAAAAGCTCGTTTTTGATATAAATATGAACTTGATTGAACAAAGCATGCATGTATTGTATAACATAATGTCCTAGGAGTGTCATCTGATGAATATCATCAAAGGTTAGTGCTGCATTTAGCTGTGGTTTGGGTTTTTGTGACATATATGCTTGCTTTGAAAATGGCTGTGTGATTATTTGCGTCTATGTACTCTCCCACCGAGCCCAGAGAGGTTAACTGGTGCCTCCGCACCTTGACTCTGTACCAGTACCCCCTGTATATAGCCTCATAAACATTATTTTATTGTTGCTCATAAATTATTATTATTATTTTATCATTTTCGTTTAAAAAAATGTATTTGTATTTATTTGTTTATTTATTGTTTACTTCAGTTTATTTAGTAAATACTTAACACTTATTTTTTCTTAAAACTGCATTGTTGGTTAATCATTTCATTGTCTACACCTGTTGTATTCGGTGCACGTGACAAATAACATTTGATTTGATTAGATTTTTTATGTAAATGTTGATTATCTATCTACCTGCCCAGGGACTACAGTTGACAACTAGCTAGCTGACTAAATCTGGCACATTTACAGAATGTTTTTTTCTACTTTATTCAGACACTTGGAAACAGAGGTGGAGAAGTGGGAGTGACATCAGGAAGGCTTGAATCGAGGCTTGAACCTCAGTCTCCGGTGCGGGGAGCCATATATGTGGCTGTTCCTGAGAACATCAGCGCTATAGAGCATGACCTCTGCTCCCCCTGGCTGAACTCTGCTCCCCCTGGCTGAACTCTGCTCCCCCTGGCTGACCTCTCCTCTCCCTGGCTGAACTCTCCTCTCCCTGGCTGAACTCTGCTCCCCCTGGCTGACCTTTCCTCTCCCTGGCTGAACTCTGCTCCCCCTGGCTGAACTCTGCTCCCCCTGGCTGAACTCTGCTCCCCCTGGCTGAACTCTGCTACCCCTGGCTGAACTCTGCTCCCCCTGGCTGAACTCTGCTCCCCCTGGCTGTCCACTCACCGGTTTGCAGCCTGGGTAAGTATCCACCTGGTCCCCTGATTGTTTGGAGGTAGATTTCTTCATACAGATGAAACCATGCTGGTTCTCACACACCTGGGTAGCCCACATGCCCTGCTGCAAGACAGACACAGTCACACAGGACACCGTCAAGGAGGGAGAGGTTGGTGTGGTTGTGAATGGGTGGTTTGGGTTAGGGAGTGTTAGGGCCAGGGTTAGGGAGTGTTAGGGCCAGGGTTAGGGAGTGTTAGGGCCAGGGTTAGGGAGTGTTAGGGTTAGGGAGTGTTAGGGCCAGGGTTAGGGAGTGTTAGGGCCAGGGTTAGGGGGTGTTAGGGTTAGGGGGTGTTAGGGGTAGGGGGTGTTATGGTTAAAGGGTGTTAGGGCCAGGGTTAGGGAGTGTTAGGGGGTGTTATGGTTAGGGGGTGTTAGGGCCAGGGTTAGGGGGTGTTAGGGCCAGGGAATGCCAGGGTTAGGGAGTGTTAGGGTTAGGGAGTGTTAGGGTTAGGGAGTGTTATGGTTAGAGAGTGTTAGGGTTAGGGGGTGTTAGGGTTAGGGTCAGGATTAGGGGGTGGCAGGTAGCTTTGTGGTTAGAGCGTTGGGCCAGTAGGTTAGGTTGCTACATTTTACATTTTAGTCATTTAGTCTGTCTGGGCTAGGGGGCAGTATTTTCACGGCCGGATAAAAAACGTACCCGATTTAAACTGGTTACTACTCTTGCCCAGAAACGAGAATATGCATATTATTAGTAGAATGGGATAGAAAACACTCTGAAGTTTCTAAAACTGTTTGAATTGTGTCTGTGAGTATAACAGAACTCGTATGGTTACGTAGCACTTTCTAAGGCTTCCATTGGCTCTCTAAAAACTACAGAAAGCGGATTGAGGCGTCTCCTGTCTCTGGGCAGAGTATAGTAGCTCAGTTTCTCAGTGGTCTGCCTGGTTTCAAAGAGATTGGATATGCGCATTCACGAGACCACGCTGTTTTTTCTTTTCCTCTTTGAATGAATACACTATTGTCCGGTTGGAATACTATCGCTATTTTACGTTGCGTTTGACATGCTTCTAAGTACAGTAATGGAACATTTAGAATTTTTTTGTCTCGAAATGCGCTCGCTCGTTACCCTTTGGATAGTGACCTGAACGCACGAACAAAACGGAGATATTTGGACATAACTATGGATTATTTGGAACAAAAACAACATTTCTTGTGGAAGTAGCAGTCCTGGGAGTGCATTCTGACGAAGATCAGGAAAGATAATACAATTTTTCTAATACTAATTCTGAGTTTAGTGTGCCCCGAACTTGGCGGGTGTCTGAATAGCTCACCATGATGGCTGAGCTATGTACTCAGAATATTGCAAAATGTGCTTTCGCCAAAAAGCTATTTTAAAATCTGACATAGCGATTGCATAAAGGAGTTCTGTATCTATAATTCTTAAAATAATTGTTATGTATTTTGTCAACGTTTATGATGCGTAATTTAGTGAATTCACCGGAAGTTTTCGGTGAGAATACATTTTCTGAACATCACACGCCAATTTAAAAAGCTGTCTTTTGATATAAATATGAACTTGATGGAACAAAACATGCATGTATTGTATAACATAATGTCCTAGGAGTGTCATCTGATGAAGATCATCAAAGGTTAGTGCTTCATTTAGCTGTGTTTTTGGTTTTTGTGACATATATACTTGCTTGGAAAATGGCTGTGATTATTTTTGGCTATGTACTCTCCTAACATAATCTAATGTTTTGCTTTCACTGTAAAGTCTTTTTGAAATCGGACAATGTGGTTAGAGTAACGAGAGTCTTATCTTTAAATTGTGTAAAATAGTCGTATGTTTGAAAAATTTCAATTATTGCATTTTTGAGGTTTTTGTATTTCGCGCCACGCTGTTCCACTGGCTGTCTATGGGCTAGGTGGGACGGACACGTCCCACCTAGCCCATAGAGGTTAGCAGACGCTCTTATCCAGAGCGACTTACAGCAGTGAATGCGTACATTTCATTAAAAAAATGTTTTTACGTACTGGTCCCCCGTGGGAATCTAACCCACAACCCTGGCGTTGCAAACACCATGCTCTACCAACTGAGCCACACGGGACCTGCTAGGTTGAATCCCCGAGCTGACAAGGTAAAAATCTTTCGTTCTGCCCCTGGTAGGCCGTCATTGTAAATAAGAATTTGTTCTTAACTGACTTACCTAGTTAAATAAAGGTTAAACAAAATAAAAATAGGAGTTGTTAGGGTTAGGGGCAAGGTTAGGGGGTGTGAGGGTTAGGGGCAGTGTGGAGGGGGGATGATGGTACCATACCTCTCCCCTGACCAGGACACAGTTTCCCCCCATTGGCATGGCTTCCTCCCACCTGGTGAAGGTGACAGGGGATTGGTCGCTCCAGTCAAACAGTAGTGACGTCTTGACATCGTTCATCCCGATCCACAGCTCGTCAGCGGCCGCTGGGACAGAGGAAGAGAGGTGGGAGAGTTGGAGTTAGCCTTTTCACTGACTGTCTAACGTGTGAGCGTATCTGTGTTTCACTGACCATATCCCAGCTGTGACATCACAAAGCTGTGCTGCTCAATGTTGTGGATGCTGGCCAGGTCGCCTCCGTCCTTCCGACATTCCGTCTGAGCCTCTGTCCAGGTCTTCTTAGTACGCTGGAGGAGGAAGCACCTGGCAGCGTAGGGAATCCACGGACTGGAGCAGAAACCTGTCTCTTCTGTTGATCACCAACACAGGGAAACACATTGTAGGAATACAAGAAATACACCGCCCATAATAAACAAAATAATACAAAAATGAACTGGACTAAACTGGACTGAACGTAATTAAAACAAACTGTACAAGATTGAAATGGACTAGACTGGATTAAAATTGACTGAACATAATTAAAACAAACTGTACAAGATTGAAATGGACTAGACTGGATTAAAATGGACTGAATATAATTAAAACAAACTGTACAAGATTGAAATGGACTAGACTGGACTAAAATGGACTGGACTGGATTAAATTGAGCAGAGTAGAACGGACCGTTGGATCTGGGTGAACAGGGGTTATAGGGAGGTCTTTCTGACAGACCTACCTGGGTGGACAGGGCTTTTAGGGAGGTCTTCCTGAAAGACCTACCTGGGTGAATGGGGCTTTTAGGGATATCTTTCTGACAGACCTACCTGGGTGAACAGGGGGTGAAGGTGGGTCTTTCTGACAGATGTAGCCATGTTTCTTGGAGCACAAGGAGCTCTGCCAGTAGGACTGCTGAGCTGGGTCAACCAGTCCACACATCTGACCAGGATCAGAGAGAGGGTGACCTACAGACAAACAACAACAACAGCTATGTCACTACATCTGAAGACTAACAGCTATGTCACTACATCTGAAGACTAACAGCTATGTCACTAAATCTGAAGACTAACAGCTATGTCACTACATCTGAAGACTAACAGCTATATCACTACATCTGAAGACTAACAGCTATGTCACTACATCTGAAGACTAACAGCTATGTCACTACATCTGAAGACTAACAGCTATGTCACTACATCTGAAGACTAACAGCTATGTCACTACATCTGGAGACTAACAGCTATGTCACTACATCTGAAGACTAACAGCTATGTCACTACATCTGAAGACTAACAGCTATGTCACTCCATCTCAAGACTAACAGCTATGTCACTCCATCTGAAGACTAACAGCAACAGAAATAGTAACATTAACAAATGTTTAATGTTCTCACCAGAGTCCCATCTAAAATCACAAAGGGTTCACCTGGTCCCCTATATAGAGTAACTGACCCTGGTCCTTTTCCCTTATATAGAGTAACTGACCCTGGTCCCCTATGTAGAGTAACTGACCATGGTCCCCTATATAGAGTAACTGACCCTGGTCCTTTTCCCTTATATAGTGTAACTGACCCTGGTCCCCTATATAGTGTAACTGACCCTGGTCCCCTATATAGAGTAACTGACCCTCGTCCCCTATATAGAGTAACTGGCCCTGGTCCCCTATATAGTGTAACTGACCCTGGTCCCCTATATAGTGTAACTGACCCTGGTCCCCTATATAGAGTAACTGACCCTGGTCCCCTATATAGTGTAACTGACCCTCGTCCCATATATAGTGTAACTGACCCTGGTCCCCTATATAGTGTAACTGACCCTGGTCCCCTATATAGAGTAACTGACCCTGGTCCCCTATATAGAGTAACTGACCCTGGTCCTTTTCCCCTATATAGAGTAACTGACCCTCATCCCTTATATAGTGTAACTGACCCTGGTACCCTATATAGAGTAACTGACCCTCGTCCCCTATATAGTGTAACTGACCCTGGTCCTTTTCCCCTATATAGAGCAACTGACCCTGGTCCCCTATATAGTGTAACTGACAATCGTCCCCTATATAGTGTAACTGACCCTGGTCCCCTATATAGAGTAACTGACCCTGGTCCCCTATATAGTGTAACTGACCCTGGTCCGTTTCCCCTATATAGAGTAACTGACCCTGGTCCCCTATATAGTGTAACTCACCCTCGTCCCCTATATAGAGTAACTGACCCTGGTCCCCTATATAGAGTAACTGACCCTTGTCCCCTATATAGAGTAACTGACCCTGGTCCCCTATATAGAGTAACTGACCCTGGTCCCCTATATAGAGTAACTGACCCTGGTCCCCTATATAGAGTAACTGACCCTGGTCCCCTATATAGTGTAACTGACCCTGGTCCCCTATATAGAGTAACTGACCCTGGTCCCCTATATAGAGTAACTGACCCTGGTCCCCTATATAGAGTAACTGACCCTGGTCCCCTATATAGAGTAACTGACCCTGGTCCCCTATATAGAGTAACTGACCCTGGTCCCCTATATAGAGTAACTGACCCTGGTCCTTTTCCCCTATATAGTGTAACTGACCCTGGTCCTTTTCTCCTATATAGAGTAACTTACCCTGGTCCCCTATATAGAGTAACTGACCCTCGTCCCCTATATAGAGTAACTGACCCTGGTCCCCTATACAGAGTAACTGACCCTGGTCCCCTATATAGAGTAACTGACCCTGGTCCTTTTCCCCTATATAGAGTAACTGACCCTGGTGAACCTATATAGAGTAACTGACCCTGGTCCCCTATATAGAGTAACTGACCCTGGTCCTTTTCCAATATATAGTGTAACTGACCCTGGTCCCCTATATAGAGTAACTGACCCTGGTCCTTTTCCCCAATATAGAGTAACTGACCCTGGTCCACTAAATAGAGTAACTGACCCTGGTCCTTTTCCAATATATAGTGTAACTGACCCTGGTCCCCTATATAGTGTAACTGACCCTGGTCCCCTATATAGTGTAACTGACCCTGGTCCCCTATATAGTGTAACTGACCCTGGTCCGTTTCCCCTATATAGAGTAACTGACCCTGGTCCCCTATATAGAGTAACTGACCCTGGTCCCCTATATAGAGTAACTGACCCTGGTCCCCTATATAGAGTAACTGACCCTGGTCCCCTATATGGAGTAACTGACCCTGGTCCCCTATGTAGAGTAATTGACCCTGGTCCCCTATTTAGAGTAACTGACCCTGGTCCCCTATATATTGTAACTGACCCTGGTCCCCTATATAGTGTAACTGACCCTGGTCCTTTTCCCCTATATAGAGTAACTGACCCTGGTCCCCTATATAGAGTAACTGACCTTGGTCCCTTATATAGACTATCTGACCCTGGTCCTTTTCTCCTATATAGTGTAACTGACCCTGGTCCCCTATATAGAGTAACTGACCCTGGTCCTTTTCCCTTATATAGAGTAACTGACCCTGGTCCCCTATGTAGAGTAACTGACCATGGTCCCCTATATAGAGTAACTGACCCTGGTCCTTTTCCCTTATATAGTGTAACTGACCCTGGTCCCCTATATAGTGTAACTGACCCTGGTCCCCTATATAGAGTAACTGACCCTCGTCCCCTATATAGAGTAACTGGCCCTGGTCCCCTATATAGTGTAACTGACCCTGGTCCCCTATATAGTGTAACTGACCCTGGTCCCCTATATAGAGTAACTGACCCTGGTCCCCTATATAGTGTAACTGACCCTCGTCCCATATATAGTGTAACTGACCCTGGTCCCCTATATAGTGTAACTGACCCTGGTCCCCTATATAGAGTAACTGACCCTGGTCCCCTATATAGAGTAACTGACCCTGGTCCTTTTCCCCTATATAGAGTAACTGACCCTCATCCCTTATATAGTGTAACTGACCCTGGTACCCTATATAGAGTAACTGACCCTCGTCCCCTATATAGTGTAACTGACCCTGGTCCTTTTCCCCTATATAGAGCAACTGACCCTGGTCCCCTATATAGTGTAACTGACAATCGTCCCCTATATAGTGTAACTGACCCTGGTCCCCTATATAGAGTAACTGACCCTGGTCCCCTATATAGTGTAACTGACCCTGGTCCGTTTCCCCTATATAGAGTAACTGACCCTGGTCCCCTATATAGTGTAACTCACCCTCGTCCCCTATAGAGTAACTGACCCTGGTCCCCTATATAGAGTAACTGACCCTTGTCCCCTATATAGAGTAACTGACCCTGGTCCCCTATATAGAGTAACTGACCCTGGTCCCCTATATAGAGTAACTGACCCTGGTCCCCTATATAGAGTAACTGACCCTGGTCCCCTATATAGTGTAACTGACCCTGGTCCCCTATATAGAGTAACTGACCCTGGTCCCCTATATAGAGTAACTGACCCTGGTCCCCTATATAGAGTAACTGACACTGGTCCCCTATATAGAGTAACTGACCCTGGTCCCCTATATAGAGTAACTGACCCTGGTCCCCTATATAGAGTAACTGACCCTGGTCCTTTTCCCCTATATAGTGTAACTGACCCTGGTCCTTTTCTCCTATATAGAGTAACTGACCCTGGTCCCCTATATAGAGTAACTGACCCTCGTCCCCTATATAGAGTAACTGACCCTGGTCCCCTATACAGAGTAACTGACCCTGGTCCCCTATATAGAGTAACTGACCCTGGTCCTTTTCCCCTATATAGAGTAACTGACCCTGGTGAACCTATATAGAGTAACTGACCCTGGTCCCCTATATAGAGTAACTGACCCTGGTCCTTTTCCAATATATAGTGTAACTGACCCTGGTCCCCTATATAGAGTAACTGACCCTGGTCCTTTTCCCCAATATAGAGTAACTGACCCTGGTCCACTAAATAGAGTAACTGACCCTGGTCCTTTTCCAATATATAGTGTAACTGACCCTGGTCCCCTATATAGTGTAACTGACCCTGGTCCCCTATATAGTGTAACTGACCCTGGTCCCCTATATAGTGTAACTGACCCTGGTCCGTTTCCCCTATATAGAGTAACTGACCCTGGTCCCCTATATAGAGTAACTGACCCTGGTCCCCTATATAGAGTAACTGACCCTGGTCCCCTATATAGAGTAACTGACCCTGGTCCCCTATATGGAGTAACTGACCCTGGTCCCCTATGTAGAGTAATTGACCCTGGTCCCCTATTTAGAGTAACTGACCCTGGTCCCCTATATATTGTAACTGACCCTGGTCCCCTATATAGTGTAACTGACCCTGGTCCTTTTCCCCTATATAGAGTAACTGACCCTGGTCCCCTATATAGAGTAACTGACCTTGGTCCCTTATATAGACTATCTGACCCTGGTCCTTTTCTCCTATATAGTGTAACTGACCCTGGTCCCCTATATAGAGTAACTGACCCTGGTCCCCTATATAGAGTAACTGACCCTGGTCCCCGATATAGTGTAAATGACCCTGGTCCCCTATATAGAGTAACTGACCCTGGTCCCCTATATAGAGTAACTGACCCTGGTCCCCTATATAGTGTAAATGACCCTGGTCCCCTATATAGAGTAACTGACCCTGGTCCCCTATATAGAGTAACTGACCCTGGTCCCCTATATAGAGTAACTGACCCTGGTCCTTTTCCCCAATATAGAGTAACTGACCCTGGTCCCCTATATAGAGTAACTGACCCTGGTCCTTTTCCCCTATATAGTGTAACTGATCCTGGTCCCCTATATAGTGTAACTGACCCTGGTCCCCTATATAGAGTAACTGACCCTCGTCCCCTATATAGTGTAACTGACCCTGGTCCCCTATATAGAGTAACTGACCCTGGTCCTTTTCCTTTATATAGAGTAACTGACCCTGGTCCCCTATATAGTGTAACTGACCCTCGTCCCCTATATAGTGTAACTCACCCTGGTCCCTTATATAGGGTAACTGACCCTGGTCCCCTATATAGAGTAACTGACCCTGGTCCCCAATATAGAGTAACTGACCCTCGTCCCCTTTATAGTGTAACTGACCCTGGTCCTTTTCCCCTATATAGAGTAACTGACCCTGCTCCTCTATATAGTGTAACTGACCCTCGCCCCCATATAGTGTAACTGACCCTGGTCCCCTATATTGAGTAACTGACCCTGGTCCCCTATATAGTGTAACTGACCCTGGTCCGTTTCCCCTATGCAGATTAACTGACCCTGGTCCCCTCTATAATGTAACTGACCCTCGTCCCCTATATAGTGTAACTGACCCTGGTCCCCTATATAGAGTAACTGACCCCGGTCCCCTATATAGAGTAACTGACCCTGGTCCCCTATATAGAGTAACTGACCCTGGTCCCCTATATAGAGTAACTGACCCTGGTCCCCTATATAGAGTAACTGACCCTGGTCCCCTATATAGAGTAACTGACCCTGGTCCCCTATATAGAGTAACTGACCCTGGTCCCCTATATAGAGTAACTGACCCTGGTCCCCTATATTGTGTAACTGACCCTGGTCCCCTTTATAGTGTAACTGACCCTGGTCCTTTTCCCCTATATAGAGTAACTGACCCTGGTCCCCTATATAGAGTAACTGACCCTGGTCCCCTATATAGAGTAACTGACCCTGGTCCTTTTCCCCAATATAGAGTAACTGACCCTGGTCCCCTATATAGAGTAACTGACCCTGGTCCCCTATATAGAGTAACTGACCCTGGTCCTTTTCTCCTATATAGTGTAACTGACCCTGGTCCCCTATATAGTGTAACTGACCCTGGTCCCCTATATAGAGAAACTGACCCTGGTCCCCTATATAGAGTAACTGACCCTGGTCCCCTATATAGAGTATCTGACCCTGGTCCTTTTCTCCTATATAGTGTAACTGACCCTGGTACCCTTTATAGTGTAACTGACCCTGGTCCCCTATATAGAGTAACTGACCCTGGTCCCCTATATAGAGTAACTGACCCTGGTCCCCTATATAGAGTAACTGACCCTGGTCCTTTTCCCCTATTTAGAGTAACTGACCCTGGTCCCCTATATAGAGTAACTGACCCTGGTCCCCTATATAGTGTAACTGACCCTGGTCCCCTATATAGAGTAACTGACCCTGGTCCTTTTCCCCTATATAGAGTAACTGACCCTGGTCCTTATCCCTTATATAGAGTAACTGACCCTGGTCCCCTATATAGAGTAACTGACCCTGGTCCTTTTCCCCTATATAGTGTAACTGACCCTGGTCCCCTATATAGAGTAACTGACCCTGGTCCCCTATATAGAGTAACTGACCCTCGTCCCCTATATAGTGTAACTGACCCTGGTCCCCTATATAGAGTAACTGACCCTGGTCCCCTATATAGAGTAACAAACCCTGGTCCCCTATATAGAGTAACTGACCCTGGTCCCCTATATAGAGTAACTGACCCTGGTCCCCTATATAGAGTAACTGACACTGGTCCCCTATATAGAGTAACTGACCCTGGTCCCCTATATAGTGTAACTGACCCTGGTCCCCTATATAGAGTAACTGACCCTGGTCCCCTATATAGAGTAACTGACCCTGGTCCCCTATATAGAGTAACTGACCCTGGTCCTCTATATAGAGTAACTGGCCCTGGTCCTTTTCCCCTATATAGAGTAACTGACCCTGGTCCCCTATATAGAGTAACTGACCCTGGTCCTTTTCCCCTATATAGAGTAACTGACCCTGGTCCTTTTCCCCTATATAGAGTAACTGACCCTGGTCCTTTTCCCCTATATAGTGTAACTGATCCTGGTCCCCTATATAGTGTAACTGACCCTGGTCCCCTATATAGAGTAACTGACCCTCGTCCCCTATATAGTGTAACTGACCCTGGTCCCCTATATAGAGTAACTGACCCTGGTCCTTTTCCTTTATATAGAGTAACTGACCCTGGTCCCCTATATAGTGTAACTGACCCTCGTCCCCTATATAGTGTAACTCACCCTGGTCCCTTATATAGGGTAACTGACCCTGGTCCCCTATATAGAGTAACTGACCCTGGTCCCCAATATAGAGTAACTGACCCTCGTCCCCTATATAGTGTAACTGACCCTGGTCCTTTTCCCCTATATAGAGTAACTGACCCTGCTCCTCTATATAGTGTAACTGACCCTCGTCCCCTATATAGTGTAACTGACCCTGGTCCCCTATATTGAGTAACTGACCCTGGTCCCCTATATAGTGTAACTGACCCTGGTCCGTTTCCCCTATGCAGATTAACTGACCCTGGTCCCCTCTATAGTGTAACTGACTCTCGTCCCCTATATAGTGTAACTGACCCTGGTCCCCTATATAGAGTAACTGACCCCGGTCCCCTATATAGAGTAACTGACCCTGGTCCCCTATATAGAGTAACTGACCCTGGTCCCCTATATAGAGTAACTGACCCTGGTCCCCTATATAGAGTAACTGACCCTGGTCCTCTATATAGAGTAACTGGCCCTGGTCCTTTTCCCCTATATAGAGTAACTGACCCTGGTCCCCTATATAGAGTAACTGACCCTGGTCCTTTTCCCCTATATAGAGTAACTGACCATGGTCCTTTTCCCCTATATAGAGTAACTGACACTGGTCCCCTATATAGAGTAACTGACCCTGGTCCTTTTCCCCTATATAGTGTAACTGACCCTGGTCCCCTATATAGAGTAACTGACCCTGGTCCTCTATATAGAGAAACTGACCCTCGTCCCCTATATAGAGTAAATGACCCTGGTCCCCTATATAGAGTAACTGACCCTGGACACCTATATAGAGTAACTGACCCTTTTCCCCTATATAGAGTAACTGACCCTGGTCCTTTTCCCCTATATAGTGTAACTGACCCTGGTCCCCTATATAGAGTAACTGACCCTGGTCCCCTATATAGAGTAACTCACCCTGGTCCTTTTCCCCTATATAGTGTAACTGACCCTGGTCCCCTATATAGAGTAACTGACCCTGGTCCCCTATATAGAGTAACTGACCCTGGTCCCCTATATAGAGTAACTGACCCTGGTCCCCTATACAGAGTAACTGGGCCTGGTTCTTTTCCCCTATATAGAGTAACTGACCCTGGTCCCCTATATAGAGTAACTGACCCTGGTCCTTTTCCCCTATATAGAGTAACTGACCCTGGTCCCCTATATAGAGTAACTGACCCTGGTCCTTTTCCCCTATATAGTGTAACTGACCCTGGTCCCCTATATAGAGTAACTGACCCTGGTCCCCTATATAGAGTAACTGACCCTCGTCCCCTATATAGAGTAACTGACCCTGGTCCCCTATATAGAGTAACTAACCCTGGTCCCCTATGTAGAGTAACTGACCCTGGTCCCCTATATAGAGCAACTGACCCTGGTCCTTTTCCCCTATATAGTGTAACTGACCCTGTTCCCCTATATAGAGTAACTGACCCTGGTCCCCTATATAGAGTAACTCACCCTGGTCCTTTTCCCCTATATAGTGTAACTGACCCTGGTCCCCTATATAGAGTAACTGACCCTGGTCCCTTATATAGAGTAACTGACCCTGGTCCCCTATATAGAGTAACTTACCCTGGTCCCCTATATAGAGTACCTGACCCTGGTCCTCTATATAGAGTAACTGACCCTGGTCCCCTATATAGAGTAACTGACCCTGGTCCCCTATATAGAGTAACTTACCCTGGTCCCCTATATAGAGTACCTGACCCTGGTCCCCTATATAGAGTAACTGACCCTGGTCCCCTATATAGAGTAACTGACCCTGGTCCCCTATATAGTGTAACTGACCCTGGTCCGTTTCCCCTATATAGAGTAACTGACCCTGGTCCCCTATATAGTGTAACTGACCCTCGTCCCCTATATAGAGTAACTGACCCTGGTCCCCTATATAGAGTAACTGACCCTGGTCCTTTTCCCCTATATAGTGTAACTGATCCTGGTCTCCTATATAGTGTAACTGACCCTGGTCCCCTATATAGAGTAACTGACCCTCGTCCCCTATATAGTGTAACTGACCCTGGTCCCCTATATAGAGTAACTGACCCTGGTCCCCTATATAGTGTAACTGACCCTGGTCCGTTTCCCCTATGCAGATTAACTGACCCTGGTCCCCTCTATAGTGTAACTGACCCTCGTCCCCTATATAGTGTAACTGACCCTGGTCCCCTATATAGAGTAACTGACCCCGGTCCCCTATATAGAGTAACTGACCCTGGTCCCCTATATAGAGTAACTGACCCTGGTCCCCTATATAGAGTAACTGACCCTGGTCCCCTATATAGAGTAACTGACCCTGGTCCCCTATATAGAGTAACTGACCCTGGTCCCCTATATAGAGTAACTGACCCTGGTCCCCTATATAGAGTAACTGACCCTGGTCCCCTATATAGAGTAACTGACCCTGGTCCCCTATATTGTGTAACTGACCCTGGTCCCCTTTATAGTGTAACTGACCCTGGTCCTTTTCCCCTATATAGAGTAACTGACCCTGGTCCCCTATATAGAGTAACTGACCCTGGTCCCCTATATAGAGTAACTGACCCTGGTCCTTTTCCCCAATATAGAGTAACTGACCCTGGTCCCCTATATAGAGTAACTGACCCTGGTCCCCTATATAGAGTAACTGACCCTGGTCCCCTATATAGAGTAACTGACCCTGGTCCCCTATATAGTGTAACTGACCCTGGTCCCCTATATAGAGTAACTGACCCTGGTCCCCTATATAGAGTAACTGACCCTGGTCCCCTATATAGAGTAACTGACCCTGGTCCCCTATATAGAGTAACTGACCCTGGTCCCCTATATAGAGTAACTGACCCTGGTCCCCTATATAGAGTAACTGACCCTGGTCCCCTATATAGAGTAACTGACCCTGGTCCTTTTCCCCTATATAGTGTAACTGACCCTGGTCCTTTTCTCCTATATAGAGTAACTGACCCTGGTCCCCTATATAGAGTAACTGACCCTCGTCCCCTATATAGAGTAACTGACCCTGGTCCCCTATACAGAGTAACTGACCCTGGTCCCCTATATAGAGTAACTGACCCTGGTCCTTTTCCCCTATATAGAGTAACTGACCCTGGTGAACCAATATAGTGTAACTGACCCTGGTCCTTTTCCCCAATATACAGTAACTGACCCTGGTCCCCTATATAGAGTAACTGACCCTGGTCCCCTATATAGAGTAACTGACCCTGGTCCTTTTCCAATATATAGTGTAACTGACCCTGGTCCCCTATATAGAGTAACTGACCCTGGTCCTTTTCCCCAATATAGAGTAACTGACCCTGGTCCACTATATAGAGTAACTGACCCTGGTCCTTTTCCAATATATAGTGTAACTGACCCTGGTCCCCTATATAGTGTAACTGACCCTGGTCCCCTATATAGTGTAACTGACCCTGGTCCCCTATATAGTGTAACTGACACTTGTCCGTTTCCCCTATATAGTGTAACTGACCCTGGTCCCCTATATAGTGTAACTGACCCTGGTCCGTTTCCCCTATATAGAGTAACTGACCCTGGTCCGTTTCCCCTATATAGAGTAACTGACCCTGGTCCCCTATATAGAGTAACTGACCCTGGTCCCCTATATAGAGTAACTGACCCTGGTCCCCTATATAGAGTAACTGACCCTGGTCCCCTATATGGAGTAACTGACCCTGGTCCCCTATATAGAGTAATTGACCCTGGTCCCCTATATAGAGTAACTGACCCTGGTCCCCTATATATTGTAACTGACCCTGGTCCCCTATATAGTGTAACTGACCCTGGTCCTTTTCCCCTATATAGAGTAACTGACCCTGGTCCCCTATATAGAGTAACTGACCTTGGTCCCTTATATAGAGTATCTGACCCTGGTCCTTTTCTCCTATATAGTGTAACTGACCCTGGTCCCCTATATAGAGTAACTGACCCTGGTCCCCTATATAGAGTAACTGACCCTGGTCCCCGATATAGTGTAAATGACCCTGGTCCCCTATATAGAGTAACTGACCCTGGTCCCCTATATAGAGTAACTGACCCTGGTCCCCTATATAGTGTAAATGACCCTGGTCCCCTATATAGAGTAACTGACCCTGGTCCCCTATATAGAGTAACTGACCCTGGTCCCCTATATAGAGTAACTGACCCTGGTCCTTTTCCCCTATTTAGAGTAACTGACCCTGGTCCCCTATATAGAGTAACTGACCCTGGTCCCCTATATAGAGTAACTGACCCTGGTCCCCTATATAGAGTAACTGACCCTGGTCCCCTATATAGAGTAACTGACCCTGGTCCCCTATATAGTTTAACTGACCCTGGTCCTTTTCCCCAATATAGAGTAACTGACCCTGGTCCCCTATATAGAGTAACTGACCCTGGTCCTTTTCCCCTATATAGTGTAACTGATCCTGGTCTCCTATATAGTGTAACTGACCCTGGTCCCCTATATAGAGTAACTGACCCTCGTCCCCTATATAGTGTAACTGACCCTGGTCCCCTATATAGAGTAACTGACCCTGGTCCCCTATATAGGTTAACTGACCCTGGTCCGTTTCCCCTATGCAGATTAACTGACCCTGGTCCCCTCTATAGTGTAACTGACCCTCGTCCCCTATATAGTGTAACTGACCCTGGTCCCCTATATAGAGTAACTGACCCCGGTCCCCTATATAGAGTAACTGACCCTGGTCCCCTATATAGAGTAACTGACCCTGGTCCCCTATATAGAGTAACTGACCCTGGTCCCCTATATAGAGTAACTGACCCTGGTCCCCTATATAGAGTAACTGACCCTGGTCCCCTATATTGTGTAACTGACCCTGGTCCCCTTTATAGTGTAACTGACCCTGGTCCTTTTCCCCTATATAGAGTAACTGACCCTGGTCCCCTATATAGAGTAACTGACCCTGGTCCCCTATATAGAGTAACTGACCCTGGTCCTTTTCCCCTATATAGAGTAACTGACCCTGGTCCCCTATATAGAGTAACTGACCCTGGTCCCCTATATAGAGTAACTGACCCTGGTCCTTTTCCCCAATATAGAGTAACTGACCCTGGTCCCCTATATAGAGTAACTGACCCTGGTCCTTTTCTCCTATATAGTGTAACTGACCCTGGTCCCCTATATAGTGTAACTGACCCTGGTCCCCTATATAGAGAAACTGACCCTGGTCCCCTATATAGAGTAACTGACCCTGGTCCCCTATATAGAGTAACTGACCCTGGTCCTTTTCTCCTATATAGTGTAACTGACCCTGGTCCCCTATATAGTGTAACTGACCCTGGTCCCCTATATAGAGTAATTGACCCTGGTCCCCTATATAGAGTAACTGACCCTGGTCCCCTATATAGAGTAACTGACCCTGGTCCTTTTCCCCTATTTAGAGTAACTGACCCTGGTCCCCTATATAGAGTAACTGACCCTGGTCCCCTATATAGTGTAACTGACCCTGGTCCCCTATATAGAGTAACTGACCCTGGTCCTTTTCCCCTATATAGAGTAACTGACCCTGGTCCTTATCCCTTATATAGAGTAACTGACCCTGGTCCCCTATATAGAGTAACTGACCCTGGTCCTTTTCCCCTATATAGTGTAACTGACCCTGGTCCCCTATATAGAGTAACTGACCCTGGTCCCCTATATAGAGTAACTGACCCTCGTCCCCTATATAGAGTAACTGACCCTGGTCCCCTATATAGAGTAACTGACCCTGGTCCCCTATATAGAGTAACAAACCCTGGTCCCCTATATAGAGTAACTGACCCTGGTCCCCTATATAGAGTAACTGACCCTGGTCCCCTATATAGAGTAACTGACACTGGTCCCCTATATAGAGTAACTGACCCTGGTCCCCTATATAGTGTAACTGACCCTGGTCCCCTATATAGAGTAACAACCCTGGTCCCCTATATAGAGTAACTGACCCTGGTCCCCTATATAGAGTAACTGACCCTGGTCCTCTATATAGAGTAACTGGCCCTGGTCCTTTTCCCCTATATAGAGTAACTGACCCTGGTCCCCTATATAGAGTAACTGACCCTGGTCCTTTTCCCCTATATAGAGTAACTGACCCTGGTCCCCTATATAGTGTAACTGACCCTGGTCCCCTATATAGAGTAACTGACCCTGGTCCCCTATATAGAGTAACTGACCCTGGTCCCCTATATAGAGTAACTGACCCTGGTCCCCTATATAGAGTAACTGACCCTGGTCCTTTTCCCCAATATAGTGTAACTGACCCTGGTCCCCTATATAGAGTAACTGACCCTGGTCCCCTATATAGAGTAACTGACCCTCGTCCCCTATATAGAGTAACTGACCCTGGTCCCCTATATAGAGTAACTGACCCTGGACACCTATATAGAGTAACTGACCCTTTTCCCCTATATAGAGTAACTGACCCTGGTCCTTTTCCCCTATATAGTGTAACTGACCCTGGTCCCCTATATAGAGTAACTGACCCTGGTCCCCTATATAGAGTAACTCACCCTGGTCCTTTTCCCCTATATAGTGTAACTGACCCTGGTCCCCTATATAGAGTAACTGACCCTGGTCCCCTATATAGAGTAACTGACCCTGGTCCCCTATATAGAGTAACTGACCCTGGTCCCCTATATAGAGTAACTGGGCCTGGTTCTTTTCCCCTATATAGAGTAACTGACCCTGGTCCCCTATATAGAGTAACTGACCCTGGTCCTTTTCCCCTATATAGAGTAACTGACCCTGGTCCCCTATATAGAGTAACTGACCCTGGTCCTTTTCCCCTATATAGTGTAACTGACCCTGGTCCCCTATATAGAGTAACTGACCCTGGTCCCCTATATAGAGTAACTGACCCTCGTCCCCTATATAGAGTAACTGACCCTGGTCCCCTATATAGAGTAACTAACCCTGGTCCCCTATGTAGAGTAACTGACCCTGGTCCCCTATATAGAGCAACTGACCCTGGTCCTTTTCCCCTATATAGTGTAACTGACCCTGTTCCCCTATATAGAGTAACTGACCCTGGTCCCCTATATAGAATAACTCACCCTGGTCCTTTTCCCCTATATAGTGTAACTGACCCTGGTCCCCTATATAGAGTAACTGACCCTGGTCCCTTATATAGAGTAACTGACCCTGGTCCCCTATATAGAGTAACTGACCCTGGTCCCCTATATAGAGTAACTGACACTGGTCCCCTATATAGAGTAACTGACCCTGGTCCCCTATATAGTGTAACTGACCCTGGTCCCCTATATAGAGTAACTGACCCTGGTCCCCTATATAGAGTTACTGACCCTGGTCCCCTATATAGAGTAACTGACCCTGGTCCCCTATATAGAGTAACTGACCCTGGTCCCCTATATAGTGTAACTGACCCTGGTCCCCTATATAGTGTAACTGACCCTGGTCCCCTATATAGAGTAACTTACCCTGGTCCCCTATATAGAGTACCTGACCCTGGTCCTCTATATAGAGTAACTGACCCTGGTCCCCTATATAGAGTAACTGACCCTGGTCCCCTATATAGAGTAACTTACCCTGGTCCCCTATATAGAGTACCTGACCCTGGTCCCCTATATAGAGTACCTGACCCTGGTCCCCTATATAGAGTAACTGACCCTGGTCCCCTATATAGAGTAACTGACCCTGGTGCCCTATATAGAGTAACTGACCCTGGTCCCCTATATAGAGTAACTGACCCTGGTCCCCTATATAGTGTAACTGACCCTGGTCCCCTATATAGAGTAACTGACCCTGGTCCCCTATATAGTGTAACTGACCCTTGTCCCCTATATAGAGTAACTGACCCTCGTCCCCTATATAGAGTACCTGACCCTGGTCCAAAGTAGTGCAGCATGAAGGGAATAGTGTGAAGGTGAGGACTCACCAGAGTCCCAGCGGAAGTAGCGTAGAGGCTTCCCACTGATCCACTGCCACCCACTGTCCTCTTCCAGAGCATTCAGCCCCGTCCACAGTGGAGCACCCTGTCTACCATACAGGCCTGTGTGTGTGTGTGTGTGTGTGTGTGTGTGTGTGTGTGTGTGTGTGTGTGTGTGTGTGTGTGTGATGTGTGGTGTGTGGTGTGTGTGTATAAGACAAGGAGATAAAGTTGCATATGACATAAAAAGTCTATGTACATCAATAGTACACAAATAAACACACTGGTACATGAACAGTACACAAACAAACACACTGGTACATGAACGGTACACAAATAAACACACTGGTACATGAACAGTACACAAATAAACACACTAGTACATGAACAGTACACTAATAAACACACTGGTACATGAACAGTACACAAACACACTGGTACATGAACAGTGATTATTGATTATTATCATCAAGATATAAAATTATTTTAACATAAACACACTGCTTGAGTTTGACACGCCTGATGCGTGTGAATGTGAGCGTGGCCACCGGGTGGCGCTACCTGCTACGAAGGTCTGCTCATGGGGTTCGGTGATTGAGGCCAAGTCTGCTCCCTGCTGTTGGCAGCTGGTCCGAGCCTGGTGCCAGGTCAGGGCAGAGCGGAGGTTCACCTGGTAGAATGTACCTGTGACCGGGTTCTTATGCCAATGCTCCATAGCTGCAGAGGGATGGGGGGAGAGATGTACAGATTCAGTGAGCATAGCCTTGTTATTGAGAAAGGTTGCTGTAGGCAGACCTGGCTTTCAAGAGAAGACAGGCTATGTACACACTGCCCACAAAATGAGGTGGAAACTGAGCTGCACTTCCTAACCTCCTGCCAAATGTATGACCATATTAGAGACACATAATTGCCTCAGATTACACAGACTCACAAAGAATATCTATTGGGTGAAATAGATTTGTGACCTGTTGCCACAAGAAAAGGGCAACCAGTGAAGAACAAACACCATTGTAAATATTTTCCCTTTTCTACTTTAACTATTTGCACATCGTTATGACACTATATATAGACATAATATGACATTTGAAATGTCATTATTATTTTGGAACTTGTGTGTGTGTAATATTTACTGTTCACTTTTTATCCATTTCACTTCCCTTGGCAACGTTAACATATGTTTATCAAGCCAATAAAGCCATTGAATTGAATTGAATAGGAGAGAGAGAGAGAGAGAGAGAGAGAGAGAGAGAGAGAGAGAGAGAGAGAGAGAGAGAGAGAGAGAGAGAGAGAGAGAGAGAGAGAGAGAGAGAGAGAGAGAGAGAGAGAGAGAGAGAGAGAGAGAGAGAGAGAGAGAGAGAGAGAGAGAGAGAGAGAGAGAGAGAGAGACAGAGACAGAGACAGAGACAGAGAAAAGCATCTAACAGCTGTGTAGATTGACACACAGTAAGTAACAGATGTAATACTCACATTTGGATGGACAGACGCCCCACAATTCATTGTCTTGGTAGTTTGTTTCAATGGCACACCAAAGCTGTCTAACAGAGGAGTCTATCGAGGTGCAGTCTCCATACCATTGGTCTTTGTACCGGAAAGGAAACTGACAGGGACGGCCAAACGCGTTTCCTTCGATGGTAAAGAGCTCTGAAAAGGGGATAGTGGTTACTGTGGGTACTGTATGTAGCTCAGTGTGACGTGGGTTTAAGACCCCAAGGATTTTACTATATTAGTGTGTCTGCCATCTTGCCTCCCTATGTGACCTTGTTGGGGAACACAGCCTTCTATATTAACACTCTTACGGGACTCTGGCTGTGAGTGTGTCCCTGTGTTACTGTACGTTGTGGATTCACAGAGAAAAATGACGTTTTTTTTCAATAAAATGTACTGTCTGATGTAGTTATATGTAACCTGTAAAGTATAAAATATACTGTCTGATGTAGTTATATGTAACCTGTAAAGTATAAAATATACTGTCTGATGTAGTTATATGTAACCTGTAAAATATACTGTCTGATGTAGTTATATGTAACCTGTAAAGTATAAAATATACTGTCTAATGTTGTTATATGTAACCTGTAAAATATACTGTCTGATGTAGTTATATGTAACCTGTAAAATATACTGTCTGATGTAGTTATATGTAACCTGTAAAATATAAAATATACTGTCTGATGTAGTTATGTAACCTGTAAAGTATAACATATACTGTCTGATGTAGTTATATGTAACCTGTAAAATATACTGTCTGATGTAGTTATATGTAACCTGTAAAGTATAACATATACTGTCTGATGTAGTTATATGTAACCTGTAAAATATACTGTCTAGTTATATGTAACCTGTAAAATATACTGTCTGATGTAGTTATATGTAACCTGTAAAGTATAAAATATACTGTCTTCTACCGACTAGCAGCAATGTAGAAACTATTACATTACAACGGAACGACTTGACTAGTGTAGTGTTAGTGAGCCAGCTACATAGTTGTCTTTGCATCTAAGATAATTGTGTAGTTTAGAGTAATTATTAGTAACTAGCCAGCCGCGACGCCAGACGTAGTTAACACACCTAGTCATCATTAACCCACTGCTAGCTAGCTAGCCAACAGCTAGCCAACCGTTACCGACTAGCAGCGCTGTAGTTACCAATACTTTACAACGGAACGATTTGACTAGTGCAGTGTTGGCTAGCTAGCTACATAGTTGTCTTTGTCATAGCTTGATAATTGTGTAGTTTAGTAATTACCGAGGTTAGCTAGCCAGCTATTGCCGTCCCCCGCGACGCCATTCTTCCAAACCCAGCCAACTATTACCGACGAGTAACACTGTAGAAACTAAATACATTACAAAGGAACGTCTTGATTAGTGTTATGTTAGCTAGCTACAAAGTTGCTTTTGTATCATGACAAGGTGTAGTACTGAAACTATCGAGGTCACCTAGCCAGCTACACCTAGCCAGCTACACGTTCAAACAAAGTCAACAACACAGCCACTGCTAGCTAGCCTACTCCACCAGCCAGCAGTACTGTATCATTTTCGTCATTTTAGTCAATAAGATTTTTTATTTTTTATTTTTTTGCAACGTAAGCTTAACTTTCTGAACATTCGAGACGTGCAGTCCACTTGTCATTCCAATCTCCTTTGCATTAGCGTAGCCTCTTCTGTAGCTTGTCAACTATGTGTCTGTCTATCCCTGTTCTCTCCCCTCTGCACAGGCCATACAAACGCTTCACACCGCGTGGCCGCTGCCACTCTAACCTGGTGGTCCCAGCGCGCACGACCCACGTGGAGTTCCAGGTCTCCGGCAGCCTCTGGAACTGCCGGTCTGCGGCCAACAAGGCTGACTTCATCTCAGCCTATGCTACCCTCCAGTCCCTAGACTTCCTGGCGCTGACGGAAACATGGATCACCACAGATAACACTGCTACTCCTACTGCTCTCTCCTCGTCTGCCCACGTGTTCTCGCATACCCCTAGAGCATCGAGCCAGCGGGGTGGTGGCACTGGAATCCTCATCTCTCCCAAGTGGACATTCTCTCTTTCTCCCCTGACCCATCTGTCTATCTCCTCATTTGAATTCCATGCTGTCACAGTTACCAGCCCTTTCAAGCTTAACATCCTCATCATTTATCGCCCTCCAGGTTCCCTTGGAGAGTTCATCAATGAGCTTGACGCCTTGATAAGTTCCTTCCCTGAGGATGGCTCACTTCTCACAGTTCTGGGTGACTTTAACCTCCCCACGTCTACCTTCGACTCATTCCTCTCTGCCTCCTTCTTTCCACTCCTCTCCTCTTTTGACCTCACCCTCTCACCTTCCCCCCCTACTCACAAGGCAGGCAATACGCTTGACCTCATCTTTACTAGATGCTGTTCTTCCACTAATCTCATTGCAACTCCTCTCCAAGTCTCCGACCACTACCTTGTATCCTTTTCCCTCTCGCTCTCATCAAAAACTTCTCACTCTGCCCCTACTCGGATGGTATTGCGCCATCCCAACCTTCGCTCTCTCTCTCCCGCTACTCTCTCCTCTTCCAACCTATCATCTCTTCCCTCTGCTCAAACCTTCTCCAACCTATCTCCTGATTCTGCCTCCTCAACCCTCCTCTCCTCCCTCTCTGCATCCTTTGATTTTCTCTGTCCCCTATCCTCCAGGCCGGCTCGGTCGTCCCCTCCTGCTCCGTGGCTCGACGACTCACTGCGAGCTCACAGAACAGGGCTCCGGGCAGCCGAGCGGAAATGGAGGAAAACTCGCCTCCCTGCGGACCTGGTATCCTTTCACTCCCTCCTCTCTACATTTTCCTCTTCTGTCTCTGCTGCTAAAGCCACTTTCTACCACTCTAAATTCCAAGCATCTGCCTCTAACCCTAGGAAGCTTTTTGCTACCTTCTCCTCCCTCCTGAATCCTCCTCCCCCTCCCCCCCCTCCTCCCTCACTGCGGATCACTTCGTCAACCATTTTGAAAAGAAGGTTGACGACATCCGATCCTCGTTCGCTAAGTCAAGCGACACCGCTGGTCCTGCTCACACTGCCCTACCCTGTGCTTTGACCTCTTTCTCCCCTCTCTCTTCAGATGAAATCTCGCGTCTTGTGACGGCCGGCCACCCAACAACCTGCCCACTTGACCCTATCCCCTCCTCTCTTCTCCAGACCATTTCCGGAGACCTTCTCCCCTACCTCACCTCGCTCATCAACTCATCCTTGACCGCTGGCTACGTCCCTTCCGTCTTCAAGAGAGCGAGAGTTGCACCCCTTCTGAAAAAACCTACACTCGATCCCTCCGATGTCAACAACTACAGACCAGTATCCCTTCTTTCTTTTCTCTCCAAAACTCTTGAACGTGCCGTCCTTGGCCAGCTCTCCTGCTATCTCTCTCAGAACGACCTTCTTGATCCTAATCAGTCAGGTTTCAAGACTGGGCATTCAACTGAGACTGCTCTTCTCTGTGTCACGGAGGCTCTCCGCACTGCTAAAGCTAACTCTCTCTCCTCTGCTCTCATCCTTCTAGACCTATCTGCTGCCTTTGATACTGTGAACCATCAGATCCTCCTCTCCACCCTCTCCGAGCTGGGCATCTCCGGCGCGGCCCACGCTTGGATTGCGTCCTACCTGACAGGTCGCTCCTACCAGGTGGCGTGGCGAGAATCTGTCTCCGCACCACGTGCTCTCACCACTGGTGTCCCCCAGGGCTCTGTTCTAGGCCCTCTCCTATTCTCGCTATACACCAAGTCACTTGGCTCTGTCATATCCTCACACGGTCTCTCCTATCATTGCTATGCAGACGACACACAATTAATCTTCTCCTTTCCCCCTTCTGACAACCAGGTGGCGAATCGCATCTCTGCATGTCTGGCAGACATATCAGTGTGGATGACGGATCACCACCTCAAGCTGAACCTCGGCAAGACGGAGCTGCTCTTCCTCCCGGGGAAGGACTGCCCGTTCCATGATCTCGCCATCACGGTTGACAACTCCCTTGTGTCCTCCTCCCAGAGTGCTAAGAACCTTGGCGTGATCCTGGACAACACCCTGTCGTTCTCCACTAACATCAAGGCGGTGACCCGATCCTGTAGGTTCATGCTCTACAACATTCGCAGAGTACGACCCTGCCTCACACAGGAAGCGGCGCAGCTCCTAATCCAGGCACTTGTCATCTCCCGTCTGGATTACAGCAACTCGCTATTGGCTGGGCTCCCTGCCTGTGCCATCAAACCCCTACAACTCATCCAGAACGCCGCAGCCCGTCTGGTGTTCAACCTTCCCAAGTTCTCTCACGTCACCCCGCTCCTCCGCTCTCTCCACTGGCTTCCAGTTGAAGCTCGCATCCGCTACAAGACCATGGTGCTTGCCTACGGAGCTGTGAGGGGAACGGCACCTCCGTACCTTCAGGCTCTGATCAGGCCGTACACCCAAACAAGGGCACTGCGTTCATCCACCGCTGGCCTGCTCGCCTCCCTACCTCTGAGGAAGCACAGCTCCCGCTCAGCCCAATCAAAACTGTTCGCTGCTCTGGCACCCCAATGGTGGAACAAGCTCCCTCACGATGCCAGGACAGCGGAGTCAACCACCACCTTCCGGAGACACCTGAAACCCCACCTCTTTAAGGAATACCTGGGATAGGATAAAGTAATCCTTCTAACCCCCCCCCCCCTTTAAAAGATTAGATGCACTATTGTAAAGTGGTTGTTCTACTGGATATTATAGGTGAATGCACCAATTTGTAAGTCGCTCTGGATAAGAGCGTCTGCTAAATGACTTAAATGTAAATGTAATGTAGTTATATGTAACCTGTAAAGTATAAAATATACTGTCTGATGTAGTTATATGTAACCTGTAAAATATCAAATATACTGTCTTATGTAGTTATATGTAACTTGTAAAATATACTGTCTGATGTAGTTATATGTAACCTGTAAAATATAAAATGTACTGTCTGATGTAGTTATATGTAACCTGTAAAATATACTGTCTGTTGTAGTTATATGTAACCTATAAAATATAAAATATACTGTCTGATGTAGTTATATGTAACCTGTAAAATATACTGTCTGATGTAGTTATATGTAACCTGTAAAGTATAAAATATACTGTCTGATGTAGTTATATGTAACCTGTAAAATATAAAATATACTGTCTGATGTAGTTATATGTAACCTGTAAAATATAAAATATACTGTCTGATGTAGTTATATGTAACCTGTAAAATATAAAGTATACTGTCTGATGTAGTTATATGTAACCTGTAAAATATAAAATGTACTGTCTGATGTAGTTATATGTAACCTGTAAAATATAAAATATACTGTCTGATGTAGTTATATGTAACCTGTAAAGTATAAAATATACTGTCTGATGTAGTTATATGTAACCTGTAAAATATACTGTCTGATGTAGTTATATGTAACCTGTAAAGTATAAAATATACTGTCTAATGTTGTTATATGTAACCTGTAAAATATACTGTCTGATGTAGTTATATGTAACCTGTAAAATATACTGTCTGATGTAGTTATATGTAACCTGTAAAGTATAAAATATACTGTCTGATGTAGTTATGTAACCTGTAAAGTATAACATATACTGTCTGATGTAGTTATATGTAACCTGTAAAATATACTGTCTGATGTAGTTATATGTAACCTGTAAAGTATAACATATACTGTCTGATGTAGTTATATGTAACCTGTAAAATATACTGTCTAGTTATATGTAACCTGTAAAATATACTGTCTGATGTAGTTATATGTAACCTGTAAAGTATAAAATATACTGTCTTCTACCGACTAGCAGCAATGTAGAAACTATTACATTACAACGGAACGACTTGACTAGTGTAGTGTTAGTGAGCCAGCTACATAGTTGTCTTTGCATCTAAGATAATTGTGTAGTTTAGAGTAATTATTAGTAACTAGCCAGCCGCGACGCCAGACGTAGTTAACACACCTAGTCATCATTAACCCACTGCTAGCTAGCTAGCCAACAGCTAGCCAACCGTTACCGACTAGCAGCGCTGTAGTTACCAATACTTTACAACGGAACGATTTGACTAGTGCAGTGTTGGCTAGCTAGCTACATAGTTGTCTTTGTCATAGCTTGATAATTGTGTAGTTTAGTAATTACCGAGGTTAGCTAGCCAGCTATTGCCGTCCCCCGCGACGCCATTCTTCCAAACCCAGCCAACTATTACCGACGAGTAACACTGTAGAAACTAAATACATTACAAAGGAACGTCTTGATTAGTGTTATGTTAGCTAGCTACAAAGTTGCTTTTGTATCATGACAAGGTGTAGTACTGAAACTATCGAGGTCACCTAGCCAGCTACACCTAGCCAGCTACACGTTCAAACAAAGTCAACAACACAGCCACTGCTAGCTAGCCTACTCCACCAGCCAGCAGTACTGTATCATTTTCGTCATTTTAGTCAATAAGATTTTTTATTTTTTATTTTTTTGCAACGTAAGCTTAACTTTCTGAACATTCGAGACGTGCAGTCCACTTGTCATTCCAATCTCCTTTGCATTAGCGTAGCCTCTTCTGTAGCTTGTCAACTATGTGTCTGTCTATCCCTGTTCTCTCCCCTCTGCACAGGCCATACAAACGCTTCACACCGCGTGGCCGCTGCCACTCTAACCTGGTGGTCCCAGCGCGCACGACCCACGTGGAGTTCCAGGTCTCCGGCAGCCTCTGGAACTGCCGGTCTGCGGCCAACAAGGCTGACTTCATCTCAGCCTATGCTACCCTCCAGTCCCTAGACTTCCTGGCGCTGACGGAAACATGGATCACCACAGATAACACTGCTACTCCTACTGCTCTCTCCTCGTCTGCCCACGTGTTCTCGCATACCCCTAGAGCATCGAGCCAGCGGGGTGGTGGCACTGGAATCCTCATCTCTCCCAAGTGGACATTCTCTCTTTCTCCCCTGACCCATCTGTCTATCTCCTCATTTGAATTCCATGCTGTCACAGTTACCAGCCCTTTCAAGCTTAACATCCTCATCATTTATCGCCCTCCAGGTTCCCTTGGAGAGTTCATCAATGAGCTTGACGCCTTGATAAGTTCCTTCCCTGAGGATGGCTCACTTCTCACAGTTCTGGGTGACTTTAACCTCCCCACGTCTACCTTCGACTCATTCCTCTCTGCCTCCTTCTTTCCACTCCTCTCCTCTTTTGACCTCACCCTCTCACCTTCCCCCCCTACTCACAAGGCAGGCAATACGCTTGACCTCATCTTTACTAGATGCTGTTCTTCCACTAATCTCATTGCAACTCCTCTCCAAGTCTCCGACCACTACCTTGTATCCTTTTCCCTCTCGCTCTCATCAAAAACTTCTCACTCTGCCCCTACTCGGATGGTATTGCGCCATCCCAACCTTCGCTCTCTCTCTCCCGCTACTCTCTCCTCTTCCAACCTATCATCTCTTCCCTCTGCTCAAACCTTCTCCAACCTATCTCCTGATTCTGCCTCCTCAACCCTCCTCTCCTCCCTCTCTGCATCCTTTGATTTTCTCTGTCCCCTATCCTCCAGGCCGGCTCGGTCGTCCCCTCCTGCTCCGTGGCTCGACGACTCACTGCGAGCTCACAGAACAGGGCTCCGGGCAGCCGAGCGGAAATGGAGGAAAACTCGCCTCCCTGCGGACCTGGTATCCTTTCACTCCCTCCTCTCTACATTTTCCTCTTCTGTCTCTGCTGCTAAAGCCACTTTCTACCACTCTAAATTCCAAGCATCTGCCTCTAACCCTAGGAAGCTTTTTGCTACCTTCTCCTCCCTCCTGAATCCTCCTCCCCCTCCCCCCCCTCCTCCCTCACTGCGGATCACTTCGTCAACCATTTTGAAAAGAAGGTTGACGACATCCGATCCTCGTTCGCTAAGTCAAGCGACACCGCTGGTCCTGCTCACACTGCCCTACCCTGTGCTTTGACCTCTTTCTCCCCTCTCTCTTCAGATGAAATCTCGCGTCTTGTGACGGCCGGCCACCCAACAACCTGCCCACTTGACCCTATCCCCTCCTCTCTTCTCCAGACCATTTCCGGAGACCTTCTCCCCTACCTCACCTCGCTCATCAACTCATCCTTGACCGCTGGCTACGTCCCTTCCGTCTTCAAGAGAGCGAGAGTTGCACCCCTTCTGAAAAAACCTACACTCGATCCCTCCGATGTCAACAACTACAGACCAGTATCCCTTCTTTCTTTTCTCTCCAAAACTCTTGAACGTGCCGTCCTTGGCCAGCTCTCCTGCTATCTCTCTCAGAACGACCTTCTTGATCCTAATCAGTCAGGTTTCAAGACTGGGCATTCAACTGAGACTGCTCTTCTCTGTGTCACGGAGGCTCTCCGCACTGCTAAAGCTAACTCTCTCTCCTCTGCTCTCATCCTTCTAGACCTATCTGCTGCCTTTGATACTGTGAACCATCAGATCCTCCTCTCCACCCTCTCCGAGCTGGGCATCTCCGGCGCGGCCCACGCTTGGATTGCGTCCTACCTGACAGGTCGCTCCTACCAGGTGGCGTGGCGAGAATCTGTCTCCGCACCACGTGCTCTCACCACTGGTGTCCCCCAGGGCTCTGTTCTAGGCCCTCTCCTATTCTCGCTATACACCAAGTCACTTGGCTCTGTCATATCCTCACACGGTCTCTCCTATCATTGCTATGCAGACGACACACAATTAATCTTCTCCTTTCCCCCTTCTGACAACCAGGTGGCGAATCGCATCTCTGCATGTCTGGCAGACATATCAGTGTGGATGACGGATCACCACCTCAAGCTGAACCTCGGCAAGACGGAGCTGCTCTTCCTCCCGGGGAAGGACTGCCCGTTCCATGATCTCGCCATCACGGTTGACAACTCCCTTGTGTCCTCCTCCCAGAGTGCTAAGAACCTTGGCGTGATCCTGGACAACACCCTGTCGTTCTCCACTAACATCAAGGCGGTGACCCGATCCTGTAGGTTCATGCTCTACAACATTCGCAGAGTACGACCCTGCCTCACACAGGAAGCGGCGCAGCTCCTAATCCAGGCACTTGTCATCTCCCGTCTGGATTACAGCAACTCGCTATTGGCTGGGCTCCCTGCCTGTGCCATCAAACCCCTACAACTCATCCAGAACGCCGCAGCCCGTCTGGTGTTCAACCTTCCCAAGTTCTCTCACGTCACCCCGCTCCTCCGCTCTCTCCACTGGCTTCCAGTTGAAGCTCGCATCCGCTACAAGACCATGGTGCTTGCCTACGGAGCTGTGAGGGGAACGGCACCTCCGTACCTTCAGGCTCTGATCAGGCCGTACACCCAAACAAGGGCACTGCGTTCATCCACCGCTGGCCTGCTCGCCTCCCTACCTCTGAGGAAGCACAGCTCCCGCTCAGCCCAATCAAAACTGTTCGCTGCTCTGGCACCCCAATGGTGGAACAAGCTCCCTCACGATGCCAGGACAGCGGAGTCAACCACCACCTTCCGGAGACACCTGAAACCCCACCTCTTTAAGGAATACCTGGGATAGGATAAAGTAATCCTTCTAACCCCCCCCCCCCCTTTAAAAGATTAGATGCACTATTGTAAAGTGGTTGTTCTACTGGATATTATAGGTGAATGCACCAATTTGTAAGTCGCTCTGGATAAGAGCGTCTGCTAAATGACTTAAATGTAAATGTAATGTAGTTATATGTAACCTGTAAAGTATAAAATATACTGTCTGATGTAGTTATATGTAACCTGTAAAATATCAAATATACTGTCTTATGTAGTTATATGTAACTTGTAAAATATACTGTCTGATGTAGTTATATGTAACCTGTAAAATATAAAATGTACTGTCTGATGTAGTTATATGTAACCTGTAAAATATACTGTCTGTTGTAGTTATATGTAACCTATAAAATATAAAATATACTGTCTGATGTAGTTATATGTAACCTGTAAAATATACTGTCTGATGTAGTTATATGTAACCTGTAAAGTATAAAATATACTGTCTGATGTAGTTATATGTAACCTGTAAAATATAAAATATACTGTCTGATGTAGTTATATGTAACCTGTAAAATATAAAATATACTGTCTGATGTAGTTATATGTAACCTGTAAAATATAAAGTATACTGTCTGATGTAGTTATATGTAACCTGTAAAATATAAAATGTACTGTCTGATGTAGTTATATGTAACCTGTAAAATATAAAATATACTGTCTGATGTAGTTATATGTAACCTGTAAAGTATAAAATATACTGTCTGATGTAGTTATATGTAACCTGTAAAATATACTGTCTGATGTAGTTATATGTAACCTGTAAAGTATAAAATATACTGTCTAATGTTGTTATATGTAACCTGTAAAATATACTGTCTGATGTAGTTATATGTAACCTGTAAAATATACTGTCTGATGTAGTTATATGTAACCTGTAAAATATAAAATATACTGTCTGATGTAGTTATGTAACCTGTAAAGTATAACATATACTGTCTGATGTAGTTATATGTAACCTGTAAAATATACTGTCTGATGTAGTTATATGTAACCTGTAAAGTATAACATATACTGTCTGATGTAGTTATATGTAACCTGTAAAATATACTGTCTAGTTATATGTAACCTGTAAAATATACTGTCTGATGTAGTTATATGTAACCTGTAAAGTATAAAATATACTGTCTTCTACCGACTAGCAGCAATGTAGAAACTATTACATTACAACGGAACGACTTGACTAGTGTAGTGTTAGTGAGCCAGCTACATAGTTGTCTTTGCATCTAAGATAATTGTGTAGTTTAGAGTAATTATTAGTAACTAGCCAGCCGCGACGCCAGACGTAGTTAACACACCTAGTCATCATTAACCCACTGCTAGCTAGCTAGCCAACAGCTAGCCAACCGTTACCGACTAGCAGCGCTGTAGTTACCAATACTTTACAACGGAACGATTTGACTAGTGCAGTGTTGGCTAGCTAGCTACATAGTTGTCTTTGTCATAGCTTGATAATTGTGTAGTTTAGTAATTACCGAGGTTAGCTAGCCAGCTATTGCCGTCCCCCGCGACGCCATTCTTCCAAACCCAGCCAACTATTACCGACGAGTAACACTGTAGAAACTAAATACATTACAAAGGAACGTCTTGATTAGTGTTATGTTAGCTAGCTACAAAGTTGCTTTTGTATCATGACAAGGTGTAGTACTGAAACTATCGAGGTCACCTAGCCAGCTACACCTAGCCAGCTACACGTTCAAACAAAGTCAACAACACAGCCACTGCTAGCTAGCCTACTCCACCAGCCAGCAGTACTGTATCATTTTCGTCATTTTAGTCAATAAGATTTTTTATTTTTTATTTTTTTGCAACGTAAGCTTAACTTTCTGAACATTCGAGACGTGCAGTCCACTTGTCATTCCAATCTCCTTTGCATTAGCGTAGCCTCTTCTGTAGCTTGTCAACTATGTGTCTGTCTATCCCTGTTCTCTCCCCTCTGCACAGGCCATACAAACGCTTCACACCGCGTGGCCGCTGCCACTCTAACCTGGTGGTCCCAGCGCGCACGACCCACGTGGAGTTCCAGGTCTCCGGCAGCCTCTGGAACTGCCGGTCTGCGGCCAACAAGGCTGACTTCATCTCAGCCTATGCTACCCTCCAGTCCCTAGACTTCCTGGCGCTGACGGAAACATGGATCACCACAGATAACACTGCTACTCCTACTGCTCTCTCCTCGTCTGCCCACGTGTTCTCGCATACCCCTAGAGCATCGAGCCAGCGGGGTGGTGGCACTGGAATCCTCATCTCTCCCAAGTGGACATTCTCTCTTTCTCCCCTGACCCATCTGTCTATCTCCTCATTTGAATTCCATGCTGTCACAGTTACCAGCCCTTTCAAGCTTAACATCCTCATCATTTATCGCCCTCCAGGTTCCCTTGGAGAGTTCATCAATGAGCTTGACGCCTTGATAAGTTCCTTCCCTGAGGATGGCTCACTTCTCACAGTTCTGGGTGACTTTAACCTCCCCACGTCTACCTTCGACTCATTCCTCTCTGCCTCCTTCTTTCCACTCCTCTCCTCTTTTGACCTCACCCTCTCACCTTCCCCCCCTACTCACAAGGCAGGCAATACGCTTGACCTCATCTTTACTAGATGCTGTTCTTCCACTAATCTCATTGCAACTCCTCTCCAAGTCTCCGACCACTACCTTGTATCCTTTTCCCTCTCGCTCTCATCAAAAACTTCTCACTCTGCCCCTACTCGGATGGTATTGCGCCATCCCAACCTTCGCTCTCTCTCTCCCGCTACTCTCTCCTCTTCCAACCTATCATCTCTTCCCTCTGCTCAAACCTTCTCCAACCTATCTCCTGATTCTGCCTCCTCAACCCTCCTCTCCTCCCTCTCTGCATCCTTTGATTTTCTCTGTCCCCTATCCTCCAGGCCGGCTCGGTCGTCCCCTCCTGCTCCGTGGCTCGACGACTCACTGCGAGCTCACAGAACAGGGCTCCGGGCAGCCGAGCGGAAATGGAGGAAAACTCGCCTCCCTGCGGACCTGGTATCCTTTCACTCCCTCCTCTCTACATTTTCCTCTTCTGTCTCTGCTGCTAAAGCCACTTTCTACCACTCTAAATTCCAAGCATCTGCCTCTAACCCTAGGAAGCTTTTTGCTACCTTCTCCTCCCTCCTGAATCCTCCTCCCCCTCCCCCCCCTCCTCCCTCACTGCGGATCACTTCGTCAACCATTTTGAAAAGAAGGTTGACGACATCCGATCCTCGTTCGCTAAGTCAAGCGACACCGCTGGTCCTGCTCACACTGCCCTACCCTGTGCTTTGACCTCTTTCTCCCCTCTCTCTTCAGATGAAATCTCGCGTCTTGTGACGGCCGGCCACCCAACAACCTGCCCACTTGACCCTATCCCCTCCTCTCTTCTCCAGACCATTTCCGGAGACCTTCTCCCCTACCTCACCTCGCTCATCAACTCATCCTTGACCGCTGGCTACGTCCCTTCCGTCTTCAAGAGAGCGAGAGTTGCACCCCTTCTGAAAAAACCTACACTCGATCCCTCCGATGTCAACAACTACAGACCAGTATCCCTTCTTTCTTTTCTCTCCAAAACTCTTGAACGTGCCGTCCTTGGCCAGCTCTCCTGCTATCTCTCTCAGAACGACCTTCTTGATCCTAATCAGTCAGGTTTCAAGACTGGGCATTCAACTGAGACTGCTCTTCTCTGTGTCACGGAGGCTCTCCGCACTGCTAAAGCTAACTCTCTCTCCTCTGCTCTCATCCTTCTAGACCTATCTGCTGCCTTTGATACTGTGAACCATCAGATCCTCCTCTCCACCCTCTCCGAGCTGGGCATCTCCGGCGCGGCCCACGCTTGGATTGCGTCCTACCTGACAGGTCGCTCCTACCAGGTGGCGTGGCGAGAATCTGTCTCCGCACCACGTGCTCTCACCACTGGTGTCCCCCAGGGCTCTGTTCTAGGCCCTCTCCTATTCTCGCTATACACCAAGTCACTTGGCTCTGTCATATCCTCACACGGTCTCTCCTATCATTGCTATGCAGACGACACACAATTAATCTTCTCCTTTCCCCCTTCTGACAACCAGGTGGCGAATCGCATCTCTGCATGTCTGGCAGACATATCAGTGTGGATGACGGATCACCACCTCAAGCTGAACCTCGGCAAGACGGAGCTGCTCTTCCTCCCGGGGAAGGACTGCCCGTTCCATGATCTCGCCATCACGGTTGACAACTCCCTTGTGTCCTCCTCCCAGAGTGCTAAGAACCTTGGCGTGATCCTGGACAACACCCTGTCGTTCTCCACTAACATCAAGGCGGTGACCCGATCCTGTAGGTTCATGCTCTACAACATTCGCAGAGTACGACCCTGCCTCACACAGGAAGCGGCGCAGCTCCTAATCCAGGCACTTGTCATCTCCCGTCTGGATTACAGCAACTCGCTATTGGCTGGGCTCCCTGCCTGTGCCATCAAACCCCTACAACTCATCCAGAACGCCGCAGCCCGTCTGGTGTTCAACCTTCCCAAGTTCTCTCACGTCACCCCGCTCCTCCGCTCTCTCCACTGGCTTCCAGTTGAAGCTCGCATCCGCTACAAGACCATGGTGCTTGCCTACGGAGCTGTGAGGGGAACGGCACCTCCGTACCTTCAGGCTCTGATCAGGCCGTACACCCAAACAAGGGCACTGCGTTCATCCACCGCTGGCCTGCTCGCCTCCCTACCTCTGAGGAAGCACAGCTCCCGCTCAGCCCAATCAAAACTGTTCGCTGCTCTGGCACCCCAATGGTGGAACAAGCTCCCTCACGATGCCAGGACAGCGGAGTCAACCACCACCTTCCGGAGACACCTGAAACCCCACCTCTTTAAGGAATACCTGGGATAGGATAAAGTAATCCTTCTAACCCCCCCCCCCTTTAAAAGATTAGATGCACTATTGTAAAGTGGTTGTTCTACTGGATATTATAGGTGAATGCACCAATTTGTAAGTCGCTCTGGATAAGAGCGTCTGCTAAATGACTTAAATGTAAATGTAATGTAGCTATATGTAACCTGTAAAGTATAAAATATACTGTCTGATGTAGTTATATGTAACCTGTAAAATATCAAATATACTGTCTTATGTAGTTATATGTAACTTGTAAAATATACTGTCTGATGTAGTTATATGTAACCTGTAAAATATAAAATGTACTGTCTGATGTAGTTATATGTAACCTGTAAAATATACTGTCTGTTGTAGTTATATGTAACCTATAAAATATAAAATATACTGTCTGATGTAGTTATATGTAACCTGTAAAATATACTGTCTGATGTAGTTATATGTAACCTGTAAAGTATAAAATATACTGTCTGATGTAGTTATATGTAACCTGTAAAATATAAAATATACTGTCTGATGTAGTTATATGTAACCTGTAAAATATAAAATATACTGTCTGATGTAGCTATATGTAACCTGTAAAGTATAAAATATACTGTCTGATGTAGTTATATGTAAGCTGTAAAGTATAAAATATACTGTCTGATGTAGTTATATGTAACCTGCTTCTTTTGAAGTGTGTTGAGACTTGGTCCATTTTGTCCAAAATCCATTTTACAATCCTAAACAATGAGAACCTTGTGATTGTAATCCCGTACCTCTGTGGGTCCTTGAGCAGGGGCCGTCTGTTGTACCAGAGATGATCCAGCGACTCCGAGGCCCCGTGTCTCTGGACAGCACCAGATCATTGTTGTCGTTGACGTGGAGGTACAGAGTCTGTCCTTTCAGGGTGAGCAGTGTGTTGTTACTACACTCCCACTGCTGAAGGTGGCTCTTCTCATCACAGTCAGAATTCACCAGGGTACTACCCTCTGTCTTCCCAGAAACCCCAGCACACTTCCTAATGTTGGTGTAGTAGAGACGTCCCTCTGACACCCAGCGTGCCAGCTCCTGTCTATTGCCACTTGCTGCATTGAAGAGATTGAAGGGACCGTCTACAAAGAAAAATTACAACAATCACTAACCAGCATTGAAGAGATTGAAGGGACCGTCTACAAAGAAAAATTACAACAATCACTAACCAGCATTGAAGAGATTGAAGGGACCGTCTACAAAGAAAAATTACAACAATCACGAACCAGCATTGACATATTAGGCAAACATTTGAACACTTTAATTGAACCCTCTTTCATGAGGACTTTTTAACAGTCGTATGGCTACATAACACTGTCATAGAGCTATATAACACTGTCATAGAGCTATATAACACTGTTATAGAGCTATATAAAACACTGTCATAGGGCTACATGACACTGTTATAGAGCTATATAACACTGTCATAGGGCTACATAACACAATCATAGGGCTACATAACACTGTCATAGGGCTACATAACACTGTCATAGAGCTACATAAATCCTATTAAGGCCAGGCACCACACTCTCATAGGATATTATTTTTCCTTAATCAATATCACAATCAACTTTTACCAGTTGAATGTAAACACAAATCTACTACTTTTTAGTATAAAGAAAATCTGCAGCATGCTATTAACATATGCAAATTAGGCATTCTCAATAAATATGTGCATATTTGCATATGGCGGAAATCCATTTTTCTGGACACTGGATGAAGTCAGACTGAATATTTTGTTTTTTGTTAAGACACTCCAGATTTAGACTTGTTCAGAGCAGATACTGAAAGCCAACTTAAAAGATACCAAAAACAATTTAGTCCAATCAATGTTGGTAAAAATCATGTGGCAATTCCTTGGGACTGATTTCTCTCTGTGTGTGTGTGTGTGTGTGTGTGTGTGTGTGTCTGTGTGTGTGTGTGTGTGTGTGTGTGTGTGTACTTGCGCAACAATGAACAAGCTAAGTTAGCTAGCTAGTTAACATCAGCTTACGAGGTTACATCCAGGCTACGTATTGAACTTCCTCTCAGGCCAGTGGAACAACATAGTAACGTATGGTTAGATCAGACTCGCTGTTTCTCTCGTTCAGGTGTTGACACAGAGAGGCGCTATTTCCCATGCTAGGATGTTTTCCCTGGGAGATACATTCAGCCACTTGTGAATTGAGTGAAAATTATGAAAACACAGAGAGACTAAAGATAAAAATGATAAAATAATGTATTTTTTATTGGTAAATTATTTGGGGAAGCGTGGCTTCCCTTGGCATCCATGAATACACGTCACTGCCCACATATACAATACAATTGTCTATAAGGTCCCTCAGTCTAGTAGTACATTTAAAGCACAGATTTAACCACAAAGACCAGGGAGGTTTTCCAATGCCTCGCAAATAAGGGCACCTATTGGTAGATGGGTAAAAAAAAAAGCAGACATTGAATATCCCTTTGAGCATGGTGAAGTTATTAATTACACTTTGGATGGTGTATCAATACACCCAGTCACTACAAACATACAGGAGTCCTTCCTAACTCAGTTGCCGGAGAGGAAGGAAACCGCTCAGGGATTTCACCGTGAGCCGAATGGTGACTTGAAAACAGTTACAGAGTTTAATGGCTGTTATAGGAGAAAACTGAGGATGGATCAACAACATTGTAGTTACTCCACAATACTAACCTAAATGACAGAGTGAAAATAAGGAAGCCCGCAGAGAATAAAATATTTCAAAACATGCATCCTATTTGCAGAAACTAAAGTAATATTGCAAAATATGTGGCAAAGAAATAAATGTTTTCTCCTGAATACAAAGTATTATGTTTGGGGCGAATCCAACACAACACATCACTGAGTACCACTCTTCATATTTCAATCATAGTGGTGGCTGCATCATGTTATGGGTATTTTAATGTAATTTTTTTTATTTAACAAGGCAAGTCATTTAAGAACAGATTCTTATTTACAATGACGGCCTACCATGGCCAAACCAGTGCACCGCCCTATGGGACTCCCAATTACGGCCTGGATTTGAACCAGGGACTGTAGTGATGCCTCTTGCACTAAGATCTAGTGACTTAGACCGCTGCGCCACTCGGGAGCCCACTCGCTATGCTTGTAATTGTTAAGGACTTGGCAAAACTCAGAAACTTTTTGTCCAAAAATGATGCAGAAAAATGTATCCATGCTTTTGACACTTCTAGATTACTGGAATGCTCTACTTTCCGGCTACCGAGATAAAGTACTAAATAAACTTCAGTTAGTGCTAAACATGGCTGCTAGAATCTTGACTAGAACCCCCAAATTTGATCATATTACTCCAGTGCTAGCCTCTCTACACTGGCTTCCTGTTAAGGCAGATTTAAAGGTTTAACTGTTAACTTACAAAGCATTAATGGGCTTGCTCCTACCTATCTCTCCGATTTGGTCATCTCTTCAGTAGGTCCTACGACTGAGTGTAGTCTGGCCCAGGGATACGAAGCTGAACGGAAAGGCACTGGAGCGACGAACCGCCCTCGTCTCTGCCTGGCTGGTTCCCCTCTCTCCACTGGGATTATTTGCCTCTGACCCTATTACGGGGGCTGACTCACTGGCTTACTAGTGTTCTTCCATGCTGTCCCTAGGAGGGGTGCATCACTTGAGTGGGTTGAGTCACTGACTCCTTGCTGTCCCCAGTCCACCTGGTGCTGCTGCTGCTCCAATTTCAACTGTTCTGCCTGCAGCTATGGAACCTTGACCTGTTCACCGGATGTGCTACCTGTCCCAGACCTGTTGTTTTTGACTCCCTCTCTCTACCGCACCTGCTGTATCTAACTCTGAATCCTGAGGTGCTGACCTGTTGCACCCTCGACAACCACTGTGATTATTATTATTTCACCCTGCTGGTCATCTATGAACGTTTGAACATCTTGACCATGTTCTGTTATAATCTCAACCTGGCACAGCCAGAAGAGGACTGGCCACCCCTCAGAGCCTGGTTCCTCTAGGTTTCTTCCTAGGTTCCTGCCTTTCTAGGGAGTTTTTCCTAGCCACCGTGCTTCTACATCTGCACTGCTTGCAGTTTGGGGTTTTAGGCTGGATTTCTGTATAGTACTTTGTGACATTGGCTGATTAAAAAGGGCTTTATAAATACATTTGATTGATGAACAACATTCCTGTTTCAGGTGTAACCTAATAACCAACGAGATAAACAACATACCTGTTTCAGGTGTAAACTAATAACCAACGAGATAAACAACATACCTGTTTCAGGTGTAAACTAATAACCAATGAGATAAACAACATACCTGTTTCAGGAGCCCCCAGGGTGGTTTGAATGAAGAGCATCAGTACAGTTATCATGATGGTTGTCATGGTCCCAGTAGGGTTGTGCCTGACATACAGACCTCCTACAGCAGAGTGGAGTGTTCTGTACGACTGGGTCTGCTATTTATGAACCATGAAGTTCTCTGTCACATGACATCTTTTTTTCTTCTCTATCAATGGATGTTGTTGTGACATTTCAACACTTTTCTGGTGAATGGGAGGTGCACTGACACCCTCGATCAGCCAACATTTACTCACTATGTCAGGGTTTACGATTCGCTGAAAACACTGTGGTGTAAAAAAAATATAAGTTCTGTGTATTTTAAGCGGACCACAAGTCATGAGACAATAGTCAATTTCTGGGCCCCGAATGGCATCCTATTCCGATATAGAACCCTGTGGGCCCTGGTGAAAAGTAGTGCACTACAAAGGGCCCTGGTTAAAAGTAGTGCACTACAAAGGGCCCTGGTTAAAAGTAGTGCACTACAAAGGGCCCTGGTTAAAAGTAGTGCACTACAAAGGGAATAGGGTGCCATTTAGGATGTAAATCACAAACCATTGTCTGTTCATCCCAACAGGTTAGATGGTTATTACATCTGTGAGACTGTACCTGGCTAACAGCTAGCTGTCAGACTATACCTGGCTAACAGCTAGCTGTCAGACTATACCTGGCTAACGGCTAGCTGTCAGACTATATCTGGCTAACGGCTAGCTGTCAGACTACCTGGCTAACGGCTGGCTGTGAGACTATATCTGGCTAACGGCTGGCTGTCAGACTACCTGGCTAACGGCTAGCTGTCAGACTATACCTGGCTAACGGCTAGATGTCAGACTATACCTGGCTAACGGCTAGCTGTCAGACTATACCTGGCTAACGGCTGGCTGTCAGACTATACCTGGCTAACGGCTAACTGTCAGACTATACCTGGCTAACGGCTAGCTGTCAGACTATGCCTGGCTAACGGCTGGCTGTCAGACTATACCTGGCTAATGGCTAGCTGTCAGACTATACCTGGCTAACGGCTAGCTGTCAGACTATACCTGGCTAACGGCTAGCTGTCAGACTATACCTGGTTAACGGCTAGCTGCCAGACTATACCTGGCTAACGGCTAGCTGTCAGACTATACCTGGCTAACGGCTAGCTGTCAGACTATACCTGGCTAACGGCTAACTGTCAGACTATACCTGGCTAACGGCTAGCTGTCAGACTATACCTGGCTAACGGCTAGCTGTCAGACTATACCTGGCTAACGGCTGGCTGTCAGACTATACCTGGCTAACGGCTAACTGTCAGACTATACCTGGCTAACGGCTAGCTGTCAGACTATATCTGGCTAACGGCTAGCTGTCAGACTATACCTGGCTAACGGCTAGCTGTCAGACTATACCTGGCTAACGGCTGGCTGTCAGACTATACCTGGCTAACGGCTAGCTGTCAGACTATACCTGGCTAACGGCTGGCTGTCAGACTACCTGGCTAACGGCTAGCTGTCAGACTATACCTGGATAACGGCTAGCTGTCAGACTATACCTGGCTAATGGCTAGCTGTCAGACTATACCTGGCTAACGGCTAGCTGTCAGACTATACCTGGCTAACGGCTGGCTGTCAGACTATATCTGGCTAACGGCTAGCTGTCAGACTATACCTGGCTAACGGCTAGCTGTCAGACTATACCTGGCTAACGGCTGGCTGTCAGACTACCTGGCTAACGGCTAGCTGTCAGACTATACCTGGCTAACAGCTAGCTGTCAGACTATGCCTGGCTTACGGCTAGCTGTCTGTTTAATAATTACCACTCTTTAAGGAACACACACTTGACCCTGACCCCAGGGAGTGAAACTAGTCTGTTACTAAAACATTTCTTGCGGACAGCTCTGATTCATCCTTGAGCACACAGAAAGAGAAGGGTGTGTGTGTTTGAGAAAGAAGAAGTGGTACCATGGGGCCCCAGGGAGCTATGGCCTCCACCACCCTGCACCCTCGAAGACGGGAAGAACAGAGGGGACGTGATTCACCAGAAAACAAGAAGCAACTGGCTGAGTGCTAAGGAGGACAAAGATCAGCTAGGTCTACTATCCTACTGAAACCTATAGACCAGCTAGGTCTACTATCCTACTGGAACCTATAGACCTACAGCTAGGTCTACTATCCTACTGGAACCTATAGACCTACAGCTAGGTCTACTATCCTACTGGAACTTATAGACCTACAGCTAGGTCTACTATCCTACTGAAACCTATAGACCTACAGCTAGGTCTACTATCCTACTGAAACCTATAGAACTACAGCTAGGTCTACTATCCTATTGGAACCTATAGACCTACAGCTAGGTCTACTATTCTACTGGAACCTATAGACCTACAGCTAGGTCTACTATCCTACTGGAACCTATAGACCAGCTAGGTCTACTATCCTACTGGAACCTGTAGAGCAGCTAGGTCTATTATCCTACTGGAACCTATAGACCTACAGCTAGGTCTACTATCCTACTGGAACCTATAGACCAGCTAGGTCTACTATCCTACTGGAACCTATAGACCTACAGCTAGGTCTACTATCCTACTGGAACCTATAGACCTACAGCTAGGTCTACTATCCTACTGGAACCTTCCCAGTAACATAAATAACATATCTACAAAAACAACAGGGTCCAGTACAAACCCTTTAGGAACACAGAATTTGACTTTGGAGATTTTTACTTTAATACTATGTAAGAACTTGTCCTTAAAGGCCAACCAAGTTTTCAGGCATGTTAAGCCATTTTTTATGAACAATAGTATTCTAGTGAATGGTGGGGTAGAGAACTGAACCTGGGACGCTGGTGTGAAAGGTAACCACCATTTGCAACGCTCCAATTGGGTTAACCCACATGGTAGGAATTGTAACGTGGCTCATATAGCAAGGATCGCTACAGTATCTAAAACAGCAGTGAAATGTAGGACAACAGCAATGGAAACTTAAGGACTATCAACCATCTTCTCATTTGTTTGTTATGAGTCTATATGGCTAAAGCAAAGCCAATAACACAGGATGATTAACACCAGAGCATTTGCTTCAACGGATAGAGTGATAGATAGGTACTGATTCATTGATAGAGTGATGGATTGGTACTGATTCATTGATAGAGTGATAGATTGGTAGTGATTCATTGATAGAGTGATGGATTGGTAGTGATTCATTGATAGAGTGATAGATTGGTACTGATTCATTGATAGATTGGTAGTGATTCATTGATAGAGTGACAGATTGGTAGTGAATCATTGATAGAGTGATAGATTGGTACTGATTCATTGATAGAGTGATAGATTGGTACTGATTCATTGATAGAGTGATGGATTGGTAATGATTCATTGATAGAGTGATAGATTGGTACTGATTCATTGATAGAGTGATAGATTGGTACTGATTCATTGATAGAGTGATAGATTGGTACTGATTTATTGATAGAGTGATAGATTGGTACTGATTCATTGTAAGATTGGTACTGATTCATTGATAGAGTGATCGATTGGTACTGATTCATTGATAGAGTGATAGATAGGTAGTGATTCATTGATAGAGTGATAGATTGGTAGTGATTCATTGATAGAGTGATAGATTGGTACTGATTCATTGATAGAGTGATAGATTGGTACTGATTTATTGTAAGATTGGTAGTGATTCATTGATAGATTTGTACTGATTCATTGATAGAGTGAAAGACTGGTTCTGATTCATTGGTAGATTGGTAGTGATTCATTGATAGAGTGGTAGATTGGTAGTGATTCATTGATAGATTGGTAGTGATTCATTGATAGAGTGGTAGATTGGTAGTGATTCTTTGCTTCAACACTTACGATGCACAAAGACAGAGCTGCATTATCATCAAAACCACAGTTGGGCAATATTCAGGCAAACGCAATTCTAAGAACAACCAATAATACAGGGACCCCACCCACACAGCAGAGAAGTTCAGAGGAAATGCGTGACGCTCTCTCATCTATCAGTATCACTTTCCTTTATGTGTCGTCTGATTTCCCACTGCATTATAGGTTGTTCTTAGAATTGTCTGCCTGAATATTGCCTAACTGTGATATGGACGATGATGCAGCTCTGTCTTTGTGAGTCTAAAGCGTTGAGGTGGACACATAACATCAGTACTGGAGACACAACATCCTGACATGAGATTGACAGTTGTTGGCCTTTCATAACATTGACTAAAAAGCTTTTTTTTTTAAAGCTAACCTGACTGATACCTCTAAGCCAGTAGGTAAAGTAGTGGACAGCTAACCTGACTGATACCTCTAAGCCAGTAGGTAAAGTAGAGGACAGCTAACCTGCCTGATACCTCTAAGCCAGTAGGTAAAGTAGAGGAAAGCTAACCTGCCTGATACCTCTAAGCCAGTAGGTAAAGTAGAGGACAGCTAACCTGCCTGATACCTCTAAGCCAGTAGGTAGAGTAGAGGACAGCTAACCTGACTGATACCTCTAAGCCAGTAGGTAAAGTAGAGGACAGCAAGCCTGACTGATACCTCTAAGCCAGTAGGTAAAGTAGAGGACAGCTAGCCTGACTGATAGCGCTAAGTTAGCTTTGGGAAACAACATTGAGAGACTGTGTATTGGTTGGACTCCCTGAGTTGTGTATCGTTCTGGCAACGGAAAATAACCCAACCACAATATAGCCGCTACCCCAATAAAATGTTTCCTGTCAACAAAGGCATATGTATAATCTCATCTTCTTACCAGATGTAAAGTGAAATGTGTCTATTGCTATCAAATCAAACAGATCAAGAGATATAATTTGCCCGTTATAGTGCCACCGTTTGGTCGATCTGAATCTGCTTGCATATGTTAATTCTTGACAGTGCTTGGAACATGTGTACCATGTTTTGTTACAATACCAATATCCATGTCTGATTTATATGCATTTATGTGCCAGGTCACGCCTATCTAAATGTTTATTGGTCAATATTGTTTTAGGTCTGGAAAATGTTGAGGGACATTGGTCCATAGATGCTATATATCAAGTATAGGTATTTTGGGGGTATTTTATTAGGATCCCCATTAGCTGTTGCAAAAGCAGCAGCTACTCTTCCTGGGGTTCCACACAAAACACAAAACATTATACAGAAACATCAAGACAAGAACAGCTCAAGGACAGAACTACATACATTTTTAAAAAAGCACATATCAATGCATACACAAAAACTGTCTAGGTCAATTAGGGGAGAGGCGTGTTGCTTTATCCATTTCTTGAAACCAGGTTTGCTGTGTATTTGAGATGGAAGGAAGTTCCATGCAATAAGGGCTCTATATTCTTTTTATTTAACCTTAATTTAACCAGACAAGTCAGTTAAGAACAAATTCTTATTTTCAATGACAGCCTAGGAACAATGGGTTAACTGCCTTGATCAGGGGCAGAACCATTTTTTTTCCCTTGGCAGCTCAGGGATTAGATCTAGCAACCTTTCGGTTACTAGTCCAAAGCTCTAACCACTAGGCTACCTGCCACCCCAGTATATAGTACTGTACACTTTATTTAATTTGTTCTGGATTTGGGGACTGTGAAAAGACCCTTGGTGGCATGTCTGGTGTGTTAAGTGTGTGTGTCAGATCTGTGTGTAAATTGACTATGCAAACAATTTGGGATTTTCAACACATTAAAGGTTTCTTATAAAAAGAAGAAGTGATCCAGTCAGTCTCTCTTCAACTCTTAGCCAAGAGAGACTGGCATGCATAGTATTTATATCAGCCCTCTAATTACAATGAAGAACAGAATGTTCCGCTCAGTTCTGGAACAGCTGCAGGTTAACTAGGTCTTTCCTTGCAGCACTGTACTACACAACTGGACAATAATCAAGATTAGACAAAGTTAGAGCCTGTAGACCTTGCTTTCTGGTGTTTGGTGTCAAAAAATTGTCCCTAGAATTTCTAAGCAAACGGCTGGAGGCAGGGCTTTCTCCTATAGAGCTCCATGTGAGAGATGCAGACTCAGTCTCAACCTTTAAGTCTTTACTGAAGACTTATCTCTTCAGTAGGTCCTATGATTAAGTATAGTCTGGCCCAGAAGTGTGAAGGTGAACGGAAAGGCTGGAGCAACGAACCGCCTTTGCTGTCTCTGCCTTGCCGGTTCCCCTCTTTCCACTGGGATTCTCTGCCTCTAACCCTATTACAGGGGCTGAGTCACTGACTTACTGGTGTTCTTCCATGCCGTCCATGGGAGGGGTGCGTCACTTGAGTGGGTTGAGTCACTGACGTGGTCTTCCTGTCTGGGTTGGCGCCCCCCTTGGGTTGAGCCATGGCGGAGATTTTTGTGGGCTATACTCGGCCTTGTCTTCGGACGGTAAGTTGGTGGTTGTAGACATCCTTCTAGTGGTGTGGGGGCTGTGCTTTGGCAAAGTGGGTGGGGTTATATCCTGCCTGTTTGGCCCTGTCCGGGGGTATCATCGGATGGGGCCACAGTGTCTTCTGATCCCTCCTGTCTCAGCCTCCAGTATTTATGCTGCAGTAGTTTATGTGCCGGGGGGCTAGGGTCAGTCTGTTACATCTGGAGTATTCTCTTGTCTTATCCGGTGTCCTGTGTGAATTTAAATATGCTCTCTCTAATTCTCTCTTTCTCTCTTTCTTTCTTTCTCTCGGAGGACATGAGCCCTAGGACCATGCCTCGGGACTACCTGGCGTGATGACTCCTTGCTGTCCCCAGTCCACCTGGCCATGCTGCTGCTCCAGTTTCAACTATTCTGCCTGCGGCTACGGAACCCTGACCTGTTCACCGGACGTGCTTGTTGCACCCTCGACAACTACAATGATTATTATTATTTGACCATGCTGGTCATTTATGAACATTTTAACATCTTGACCATGTTCTGTTATAATATCCACCCGGCACAGCCAGAAGAGGACTGGCCACCCCTCATAGCCTGGTTCCTCTCTAGGTTTCTTCCTAGGTTTTTTGGCCTTTCTAGGGAGTTTTTCCTAGGGAGTTTTTCCTAGCCACCGTGCTTCTTTCACATGCATTGCTTGCTGTTTGGGGTTTTAGGCTGGGTTTCTGTACAGCACTTTGAGATTTCAGCTGATATACGAAGGGCTATATAAATAAATTTGATTTGATTTGATTTGAAAAAAGCAGAGCATCTCTTTATTACCTCTAGACCTTTACAACCATTGAATCTAAATGTCCTCTCACTGTCAACTGCGTTTATTTTCAGCAAACTTAACATTTGTAAATATTATGTTCCTCTCAAGGTCTTGGCTCTTTCCAGAACAGCTACCTTGTCCTTGAACCTCAGGAACTATTGGCCTGGGCCTGTAGTGATGATTTCCCTCACTTTGTCCTCAGACGCCGTCCAGGTCTCATGTGGAGATTCTGCAAAACTGAAGACATGTTTATCAAATAACTCTCTGTAATTATTATTACGCGATTAAACTGATTAATCGTGTAACTGTAATTAACTAGGAGGTCGGGGCACCAAGGAAAATATTCAGATTACAAAGTTATAATTTCCTAATATAACTTTCAAATATTATAATATCTGATCCATTAGTCTTCTGATTAATGATGTATTCGTTTACCTTGTCAGTCTCATTCCAAACGTCGTAAATTGTTGGTTATCTGCACAAACCCAGTCTTCACTATGAGTCATCCATACATACATTTTCTTAAAATAATTTATTTACTAACTAAGTAATTCACAAAAATGCATAACAAACAGATATCGTTACAAAGAAATTATAAAGGAATGAGCCCTAGTGGGCTAAACCGGCATGGCGGCTTGTTAGACAAAAGGTTGATAAGAGTTGATAATTATAATGAACGCTCACTCATTCGGGAACAATTGAAATCAATATACACTGCTCAAAAAAATAAAATGAACACTTAAACAACACAATGTAACTCCAAGTCAATCACACTTCTGTGAAACCAAACTGTCCACTTAGGAAGCAACACTGATTGACAATAAAATTCACATGCTGTTGTGCAAATGGAATAGACAACAGGTGGAAATTATAGGCAATTAGCAAGACACCCCCAATAAAGAGTGGTTCTGCAGGTGGGGACCACAGACCACTTCTCAGTTCCTATGCTTCCTGGCTGATGTTTTGGTCACTTTTGAATGCTGGCGGTGCTTTCACTCTAGTGGTAGCATGAGACGGAGTCTACAACCCACACAAGTGGCTCAGGTAGTGCAGCTCATCCAGGATGGCACATCAATGCGAGCTGTGGCAAGAAGGTTTGCTGTGTCTATCAGCGTAGTGTCCAGAGCATGGAGGCTCTACCAGAAAACAGGCCAGTACATCAGGAGACGTGGAGGAGGCCGTAGGAGGGCAACAACCCAGCAGCAGGACCGCTACCTCCGCCTTTGTGCAAGGAGGAGCAGGAGAAGCACTGCCAGAGCCCTGCAAAATGAACTCCAGCAGACCACAAATGTGCATGTGTCTGCTCAAACGGTCAGAAACAGACTCCATGAGGGTGGTATGAGGGCCCGACGTCCACAGGTGGGGGTTGTGCTTGCAGCCCAACACCGTGCAGGACGTTTGGCATTTGCCAGAGAACACCAAGATTGGCAAATTCGCCACTGGCGCCCTGTGCTCTTCACAGATGGAAACAGGTTCACACTGAGCATGTGACAGATGTGACAGAGTCTGGAGACGCCGTGGAGAACGTTCTGCTGCCTGCAACATCCTCCAGCATGACCGGTTTGGCGGTGGGTCAGTCATGGTGTGGGGTGGCATTTCTTTGGGGGGCCGCACAGCCCTCCATGTGCTCGCCAGAGGTAGCCTGACTGCCATTAGGTGCCGAGATTACATCCTCAGACCCCTTGTGAGACCATATGCTGGTGCGGTTGGCCCTGGGTTCCTGCTAATGCAAGACAATGCTGGACCTCATGTGGCTGGAGTGTGTCAGCAGTTCCTGCAAGAGGAAGGCATTGATGCTATGGACTGGCCCGCCTGTTCCCCAGACCTGAATCCAATTGAGCACATCTGGGACATCATGTCTCGCTCCATCCACCAACGCCACGTTGCACCACAGACTGTCCAGGAGTTGGCGGATGCTTTAGTCCAGGTCTGGGAGGAGATCCCTCAGGAGACCATCCGCCACCTCATCAGGAGCATGCCCAGGTGTTGTAGGGAGGTCATACAGGTATGTGGAGGACACACACACTACTGAGCCTCATTTTGAGTTGTTTTAAGGACATTACATCAAAGTTGGATCAGCCTGTAGTGTGGTTTTCCACTTTAATTTTGAGTGTGACTCCAAATCCAGGGTTGATAAATTGGATTTCCATTGATTATTTTTGTGTGATTTTGTTGTCAGCACATTCAACTATGTAATGAAATAAGTATTTAATAAGATTATTTATTTCATTCAGATCTAGGATGTGTTGTTTAAGTGTTCCCTTTATTTTTTTGAGCAGCATATATATTTACGCTCAGTGTGTTGTCGGGATCTTTGTTGAAAAGTTTGTTCTGTTGGAGAGGTTGTCCTCGTGTTCTCTCTCTCTCTCGGTTAGAATGGATATTTCAAAGTGACATTCATTAATGTCGTTATAGGACAGATGTATCGTCGGTCTTCGCGTTCAATGATACCGAATTCCTAGCTGCAGACTAGTAATTAATATCAAAGACTTGTTATTATTCTGTCGGTATCAATAGTCTAAGACTTTAACTTGTTGGGGCTAAGGGGCAGTATTTACACGGCCGGATAAAAAACGTACCCGATTTAATCTGGTTACTAATCCGACCCAGTAACTAGAATATGCATATACTTATTATATATGGATAGAAAACACCCTAAAGTATCTAAAACTGTTTGAATGGTGTCTGTGAGTATAACAGAACTCCTATGGCAGGCAAAAACCTGAGAAGGTTTCATGCAGGAAGTACCCTGTCTGACAAGGTGTTGTTGTTCTTGCTTCTGTTTATTGAAGAGTCAGGATCTTAGCTGTAATGTGACAGTTCCTACGGCTCCAATAGGCTCTCAGAGCCCGGAAAAAACATGAACGATGACGAGGCAGCCTCAGGCTGAAACACATTATCGCCTTTTCCAAGTGGTCAATTAGAGGACAATGGAATTAGGCGCGTGCCTGATTCGACCCCGTGCAGTATTTTCCTTCGGCTGTTAAGCTAATTGCAGATTCCCGGTCGGAATATTATCGCTTTTTTACGAGAATAATGGCATTAAAATTGATTTTAAACAGCGGTTGACATGCTTCGAAGTACGGTAATGGAATATTTAGAAATCTTTTGTCACGAAATGCGCCATGCGCACGACCGTGATTTACCATTCTGATAGTGTCTAGAACGCACGAATAAAATGTCGCTGATGGAACATAACAATGGATTTTTTGGGACCAAACCTACATTTGTTATTGAAGTAGAAGTCCTGGGAGTGCATTCTGACGAAGAACAGGAAAGGTAAGACCATTTTTCTTATAGGAAATGTGATTTTGGTGAAGGCTAAACTGGGTGGGTGTCTAAATAGCTAGCCCGTGATGGCTGGGCTATGTACTTAGAATATTGCAAAATGTGCTTAATCCGAAAAGCTATTTTAAAATTGGACATATAGAGTGCATAGAGGAGTAATGTATCTATAATTCTTAAAATAATTGTTATGCTTTTTGTGAACGTTTATCGTGAGTAATTTAGTAAATTCCCCGGAAGTTTGCGGGGGGTATGCTTTTTCTGAACGTCACATGCTAATGTAAAAAGCTGGTTTTTGATATAAATATGAACTTGATTGAACAGACATGCATGTATTGTATAACATAATGTCCTAGGTGTGTCATCTGATGAAGATCATCAAAGGTTAGTGCTGCATTTAACTGTGGTTTGGGTTTATGTGACATTATATGCTAGCTTGAAAAATGGGTGTCTGATTATTTCTGGCTGGGTACTCTGCTGACATAATCTAATGTTTTGCTTTCGTTGTAAAGCCTTTTTGAAATCGGACAGTGTGGTTAGATTAACGAGAGTCTTGTCTTTAAATAGGCCCTCTCCTATTCTCGCTATACACCAAGTCACTTGGCTCTGTCATATCCTCACATGGTCTCTCCTATCATTGCTACGCAGAAAGCACTTTTTTTTATTCACTTTTTCAAAATTTGACTCTTGGGTGTTGACTTGTGTTACATTTGCAATATGAAAATTCACAGTGGAGCGTGCTCGCCACCTATAGGATTTTTGGGGTGTGACACTTGGCATTTGCCATATGAAATTTGCAATATGATTTGGATGAATGTGGACAAAATTGGGTGGTATTGTCCATTGGGTGTATGATTTGTACAGTGCTAATATGTTCCCATTCATTTTTGTCTATTTGGAGGGGGTCTTCCCTTACTGTGCCTACCATGGTGACCACGTGTAATGGGGAATCAGGGTTCAATTACGGAGAGGGAGCCTGACAAACAGCTGACACATCCAAGGAAGGCAGCAGGCGCACAAATTACCCACTCCCGACTCGGGGAGGTAGTGACGAAAAATAACAATACAGGACTCTTTCGAGGCCCTCTAACTGGAATGAGTACACTCTAAATCCTTTAACAAGGATCCATTGGAGGGCAAGTCTGGTGCCAGCATAATCAATCCTTATGATCTTTTTATCATAAATATTCAATAATATTTCAACCGGATAATACTGTTTTCATTAGTCGCGCTCATGGCCACGCGCAATAAACAACTCATGGCTTTCAGCTGAGCCACTTACTCTCAGTGGTTTTATTCTCTCCCTTTCACAATAGAAGCCTGAAACAACTTCTAAAGACTGCTGATATCTACTGGAAGCCTTAGGAAGTGCAATCTGACCCCACAGACACAGGATACTGGATAGGCATTCACTTAAAAAACTACAAACCTCAAAATTCCCACTTCCTGGTTGGATTTTTCTCAGGTTTTTGCCTGCCATATGAGTTCTGTTATACTCACAGACATTATTGTAACAGTTTTGGAAACTTTAGAGTGTTTTCTATCCAAATTGACCGATTATATGCATTTCCTAGCTTCTGGGCCTGAGTAACAGGCAATATACTCTGGACACACTTTTCATCCAAACTTCCCAATGCTGCCCCCTATCCCAATGAAGTTTTAATCAAGAACGAAAGTCGGAGGTTCGAAAACGATCAGATACTGTTTTAGTTCCAACCATAAACGATGCCAACTAGCAATCCGGGGGCGTTATTCCCATGATCCGCTGGGCAGCTTCCGGGAAACAAAGTCTTTGGGTATGGTTGCAAAGCTGAAACTTAAAGGAATTGATGGAAGAGCACCACCAGGAGTGGAGCCTGCAACTTAATTTGACTCAAGTTGTGTTGATTAAGTCCCTACCCTTTGTACACATCCCCCGTCGCTACTACCAATTGGATGGTTTAGTGAGGTCCTTGGATTGGCCCTGCCGAGGTCGGTCACGGCCCTGGTGGAGCACTGGGAAGACGATCAAACTTGACTA
>NC_042987.1:43473382-43503382 GCF_901001165.1 Salmo trutta | reverse complement strand
GTAAATCTCACGCCGGGCCGTACCCATATCCGCAGCAGGTCCCCAAGTTGAACAGCCTCTGGCATGTTAGAACAATGTAGGTAAGGGAGGTAACACTCTAGTAGGGCTCTTTCAACCCCTCCTTGAAGGTCACCTGTTCTCAGGTGTTGATAATGATGCAAACAAGAGTTACCTCAGTACCGGTCTGTACGAGTACGAGAGGCCAGAGGCCCAGAGACAAAGAGAGGGCAAACAGTCTAGTGAAGGTGGATGCCTGGGTTGAAAGTTCCATCAGCACCTGGTTATCCATATGTGTGGACTTAGTCTCTGAGCAGAAAGCAAGTGGGTCACCAGGTGCACGAAGCCTGTTTTGGATGACCAGGTGCACGTGGTTCGTGTCAGTGGGGCTATATACTTTAGTGTCCAAGGAAGGGTGCTTAAGTGTGGGTGCCCCGGTTTGCCTGGTGGGCGAAGTTATGGAGGGGAGGTGCCCCTAGCTGGGACTCAAACCGAGAGAGAGGTGTGTTACCCGGGCAGGTAGTGTAGGCCAAGAGGCCTGGAGGTCTGTAGTTCCAGGGAGTAAGCTCTACTCTCAGGCCCAGAGAGAGGAGTGTTACCTGGGCAGGGAGTGAAGGACTAGAGTCCTGGAGGTCCGTAGTTCCACTGTCCTTCAGAGGGGCAGAGCAGTCAGCCTCTGTGGAGGTTGGCTTCTTTGTCCCCCTTTTTTTTGGCCTACTTGGTGAGGGCTGGAACCTGGAGCCATTTCCCCCAATCAACACCTGGTAACCCGTTCAATCACCAGGTGCATGGCTGGACATAGTCTCTGGAGCAAAAGTTGAACATAGTGCAATGAGAGAGAAGCTAGTCATTTTTCAGCAAAGCTCTGTCATTGACTTACATTAGGTTCCCAGGTACCGATGCTTAAAAACAGCTTAAAATGTCCAGTGGCGCCCTCTTGTGGACAATCCCGGGTGGGGGAGGTGGGGGTAGGGGGCACCTAGAGGGTCCTCCCTAACTGGGCATTGACCTCCATCATCCCCCTGAAGCAATTAAGAACCATGTCAAAATATAGCCCAGGTGATGCATTCAATCACCAGGTGCACGTCTGGACATTGTCTCTGGAGCAAAAGTTGAACAAACACAATGCGATTTCTGAGAAGTTTAGAAATAGTCTGATTTTTGAAGATTTTCTCAAGACCTCCAAAAATGACCAGGGGCACCCCCCATTAACTTGGGCCAGGTGGGGCGTGCTCCCTACCCGATAATGGACCGACTGCACCCCCCTAATTGCATTAAAAGGCAATTTTCAAAATCCACACCAGGTCAATCACCAGGCTCACAGCCAAACATAGCGCGATTTCTGAAAAGTCTGGACCTAGTCTGATTTTTGAAGATTTTTTGTAAACCTCCTAAAATGACCAGGGGCGGCCCACATTGACTTGGCCCTGTAGTGGGGTGCTCCCTACCCGATATTGGACCCACCAGCAACAATGAAATGAAACAATGAAAGTCCTGTAACCCTGGAACGGCAGAGACAAGACGTTGATACTTTCTATCAGCGACTTGTTCAGAAGGAAAAATGTTATTGCAACCTCTCTGCAATAAGGAACTGAGACCAAACGCTCCAGAGACTTTGCAAGTGTTTAATACCAAGGATACAGTCAGTGCATACGTTTAGAAAGATCACAACCCATCCTATACTTTTCCCTCCTTTTGGTCACCACCCTCTTGTAGACATCACCTCCTCAGCTATACATTTTATGACCCCAATGAGTCTCCCTCCTTTCCCCTGTCCATGGTCCTCTCTTTGTTTAGCCAGATGTCAGAATCACACCCATCCATCTTCTGTCCTGAGCCTGACCCTGCTCTCTGATCCTAGGCCATTTCCTCTTATCTAAGTCATGGTTTCTAAACTAGCAAACACACAGTTTCATGACCTAAACTGCATTAATACTCACAGTAATCATTCACTAAACAGGATACAAACCAACTACAGTTTAACTTGAAACGTGTTACATTTTAATAGAATCCATCAGATTCAAGCAGAAGTGCATTGAACTGGGCATGGCAGAATGTTCAACTCGTAGTAAACAGCTGATGTAACTGTAGAGATGGGGAGACCCTACTACAACATACTGGACAATATCAATGTTCAGATGACAGCCAGGTTTGGACAATATCAATGTTCAGATGACAGCCAGGTTTGGACAATATCAATGTTCAGATGACAGACAGGTTTGACCACCTTCCTTGGCTGATTATTATTATTTTTAAATGTTGAAAAAGTTCGACATCAGTAAACGAGAGCCTGTCAAAATATACCAAGATTTCATCACACTTAAAGGGATACTTAGGTATTTTGGCAATGAGGCCCTTTATCTACTGACCCAGTCAGATGGAGCTGTTAATCATCTGACCCAGAGTCAGATGAGGTCCTTTATCTACTGACCCAGAGTCAGATGGGGTCCTTTATCTACTGACCCAGAGTCAGATGAGGCCCTTTATCTACTGACCCAGAGTCAGATGAGACCCTTTATCTACTGACCCAGAGTCAGATGAGGTCCTTTATCTACTGACCCAGAGTCAGATGAGGTCCTTTATCTACTGACCCAGAGTCAGATGAGGTCCTTTATCTACTGACCCAGAGTCAGATGGGGCCCTTTATCTACTGACCCAGAGTCAGATGAGGCCCTTTATCTACTGACCCAGAGTCAGATGAGACCCTTTATCTACTGACCCAGAGTCAGATGAGGTCCTTTATCTACTGACCCAGAGTCAGATGAGGCCCTTTATCTACTGACCCAGAGTCAGATGAGGCCCTTTATCTACTGACCCAGAGTCAGATGGGGCCCTTTATCTACTGACCCAGAGTCAGATGAGACCCTTTATCTACTGACCCAGAGTCCCGTGGATACAATTTTAATGTCTCTGCATGCAGTTTGAAGGAAGTTGCTAACTAGCGCTAGCGCAATGACTGGAAGTCTATGGGTATCTGCTAGCATGCATTAGCGCAATGACTGGAAGTCTATGGGTATCTGCTAGTATGCATTAGCGCAATGACTTTAAAAATAAAGTAAAACTATGTTTGATGTCTTCTGTGCCCATATGAATAACCCCTATGATGTAACTGGAATGATGAGATGGATGTTCTTCTTCTCTGTTTTTGTTTGATTATTTCACTGTCATACTGTGTTGGATCTTGTCTAGCCATCTTGTCTCCAGAGGACCACAATGGAAATAAGTCCCAGACTTTATTGTGTGTTATCCTCTATGATTTTATTCATGAATGTATGGCTTTTTCAAGTTTTATGTGAGCTTGTTTTTTTTAAATGGTCGAATTAATAAACTAAACTAAACGACTGGAAGTCTATGGGTATCTGCTAGCCTGCATTAACGCAATGACCAATCCTTATAGATAGCAGATACCCATAGACTTACTGTCATTGCGCTAATGCATGCTAGCAGATACCCATAGACTTCCAGTCTTTGCGCTAATTCTAGTTAGCATTGGCTCGTGAAACTACCTCTATTTTCCTTCATACTGGACATAGTAACATAAAAATGGTATCAATCATTGCCAAAATCCTGAATCATCCTTTTAAGGCTGATCTTGTGGGATTGTAAAGTTCACAAACGGAGACAAATCACCTAGACAGCTTCTCAGCTTCTTGTTCCAGCATGACCTGACACACACTGTCCCCAATGCAAGAGTTACTGCAGCTGGTCCAATAGAAAGTGCCTAACTGGCCTCAGACCTCACCACACATCCCCTGATTTCTAGGTTCAAAATGTGAAGGTCGAGACAAGAGGATTCTAATATCCCAGAAGTCTTTGCATAAATAGGTGAAAAATTGAAACATCAACGAAGCTAGTTCGCAACAGCGCTTGTACAATGAATTTGTTTATTATTTTCGAAAGCTTGTGCACGTAAATATGACTTGTCCTAACCTGGGTTGGATCTTTAACCTTACTCCCCCCTTGACTCCCCCTTGACTCCTCCCAATCACAAAGTGATCATTGGCTGAGCCTCCATATGGTTGACCAGCTGGCTATTGTCCACCATGCTGGGGTCGACCTCGGTGATGGGCTCCGTGTAGAGGGGGTTGTCGAAGGTACTCTGGCCTGATCTGAAGTCCAGGGGGTTGGTGAAGGAGGGCAGGGGACGGCCGGTCTTCTTGTAGAGCATTAAGGCTGTGAGGCCCATCAGACACATGGTAGCCAATACCACCACCACTGCCAGGCCTGAATACACACGCCTGTGACCTCCCTTCAGAGACACTGCAGGATCACAGGAATAAATATTACAGTATGGCTATCATTGTTTGACTGATATGACTGATTGGTTAATTGACAGAGTGGTTAATCGACAGAGTGGTCAATCGACAGAGTGGTTAATCGACAGAGTGGTTAATCGACCGAGTGGTCAATCGAACGAGTGGTCAATCGACAGAGTGGTCAATCGACAGAGTGGTCAATCGACAAAGAGGTCAATCGACAGAGTGGTTAATCGACCGAGTGGTCAATCGACAGAGTTGTTAATTGACCGAGTGGTTAATGGACAGAGTGGTTAATTGAGCGAGTGGTTAATTGACCAAGTGATTAATTGACCAAGTGGTTAATTGACCGAGTGGTTAATTGACAGAGTGGTAATGGACTGATCATTCATGGACTGATCATTCATTGATTGATTGATAGATTGATTAGTTGATTGAAGGATGGATGATGGGTTGATGGATGGATGGTTGGTTGGTTGATTGATCGGCTCATTCATTCATGACTCACCTTGTGTTGGTGGTGTTTCTGGTAGAACTGGAGGTGGAACAGAGAGGATTATTAACAAGGTATTATTAAGAGGTCTAACACTGTCTATTTATTTGTTTATTTCACCTTTATTTAACCAGGTAAACTATCTATCTATCTACTGCCTATAATCCTAATTGCTCAAATAATGCTTCTTCACGGCCTTCATTTCCTATAGTTCTATTGACATTCATTTGTGCACTACACTATGGAGTGAGAAAGAAAGTTGTGTGGATATTGTAATAGATACATGGTGCCATGGTGCTCCCCTCTCACCCTCGTCTTTCCTACAGATGTATGGTCAGTCTCACCCTCGTCTTTCCTACAGATGTATGGTCAGTCTCACCCTCGTCTTTCCTACAGATGTATGGTCAGTCTCACCCTCGTCTTTCCTACAGATGTATGGTCAGTCTCACCCTCGTCTTTCCTACATTTACATTTAAGTCATTTAGCAGACGTTCTTATCCAGAGCGACTTACAAATTGGTGCATTCACCTTAAGAAAACCAGTGGAAAAACCACTTTACAATAGTGCATCTAAATCTTTTTTGGGGGGGGGGGGGGGGGTAGAAGGATTACTTTATCCTATCCCAAGTATTCCTTAAAGAGGTGGGGTTTCAGGTGTCTCCGGAAGGTGGTGATTGACTCCGCTGTCCTGGCGTCGTGAGGGAGCCTGTTCCACCATTGGGGCGCCAGAGCAGCGAACAGTTTTGACTGGGCTGAGCGGGAGCTGTGCCTCCTCAGAGGTAGGGAGGCGAGCAGGCCAGAGGTGGATGAACGTAGTGCCCTTGTTTGGGTGTAGGGCCTGATCAGAGCCTGAAGGTACGGAGGTGCCGTTCCCCTCACAGATGTATGGTTAGTCTCACCCTCGTCTTTCCTACAGATGTATAGTCAGTCTCACCCTCGTCTTTCTCACAGATGTAAGTTCTGTCTCACCTTTGGGCTTCTTACAGATGTATGGTTTATCAGCCCAACTGGAGGCAGTGCTCCAGGTCCCATCGGAGGATTGTATATATCCATATTCATAGGGAGAGTCCTGAGGCTGTCCTTCAGCCCAGTTAATGTAGTCCAGCACTGTTTGGTCCAGCCACTTCCACTGACCTGCAACAGGGTCTGTTGTTAGTCATGTAGTTACCTACACTCTTACAGGAAAAGGTTATTTCTAGAACCTAAATGAGCTATTCGGCTGTTACCAGGGTTCTCCCATGGTGACGGCCGAAGAACCATTTTGGAACCTTTTTATTATAAAAGTGTAGGTGTGTTTTGTACAGGGATATCTAGAAGAATTGATAGTTACCTAGGTGTGTTTTGAACAGACCTATCTATCTAGAAGGATTGGTAGTTACCTAGGTGTGTTTTGAACAGGCCTATCCAGAAGGATTGGTAGTTACTTAGGTGTGTTTTGAACAGGCCTATCCAGAAGGATTGGTAGTTACCTAGGTGTGTTTTGTACAGGCCTCTCTGGAAGGATTGGTAGTTACCTAGGTGTGTTTTGAACAGGCCTATCCAGAAGGATTGGTAGTTACCTAGGTGTGTTTTGTACAGGCCTCTCTGGAAGGATTGGTAGTTACCTAGGTGTGTTTTGTACAGGCCTATCCAGAAGGATTGGTAGGTACCTAGGTGTGTTTTGAACAGGCCTATCTAGAAGGATTGGTAGTTACCTAGGTGTGTTTTGTACAGGCCTTTCTATCTAGAAGGATTGGTAGTTACCTAGGTGTGTTTTGAACAGGTCTATCTGGAAGGATTGGTAGTTACCTAGGTGTGTTTTGAACAGGCCTATCTAGAAGGATTGGTAGGTACCTAGGTGTGTTTTGAACAGGCCTATCTAGAAGGATTGGTAGTTACCTAGGTGTGTTTTGTACAGGCCTTTCTATCTAGAAGGATTGGTAGTTACCTAGGTGTGTTTTGAACAGGTCTATCTGGAAGGATTGGTAGTTACCTAGGTGTGTTTTGAACAGGCCTATCTAGAAGGATTGGTAGGTACCTAGGTGTGTTTTGAACAGGCCTATCTAGAAGGATTGGTAGTTACCTAGGTGTGTTTTGAACAGGCCTATCCAGAAGGATTGGTAGTTACCTAGGTGTGTTTTGTACAGGCCTCTCTGGAAGGATTGGTAGTTACCTAGGTGTGTTTTGTACAGGCCTATCCAGAAGGATTGGTAGGTACCTAGGTGTGTTTTGAACAGGCCTATCTAGAAGGATTGGTAGTTACCTAGGTGTGTTTTGTACAGGCCTTTCTATCTAGAAGGATTGGTAGTTACCTAGGTGTGTTTTGAACAGGTCTATCTGGAAGGATTGGTAGTTACCTAGGTGTGTTTTGAACAGGCCTATCTAGTAGGATTGGTAGGTACCTAGGTGTGTTTTGAACAGGCCTATCTAGAAGGATTGGTAGTTACCTAGGTGTGTTTTGTACAGGCCTTTCTATCTAGAAGGATTGGTAGTTACCTAGGTGTGTTTTGAACAGGTCTATCTGGAAGGATTGGTAGTTACCTAGGTGTGTTTTGAACAGGCCTATCTAGAAGGATTGGTAGGTACCTAGGTGTGTTTTGAACAGGCCTATCTAGAAGGATTGGTAGTTACCTAGGTGTGTTTTGTACAGGCCTTTCTATCTAGAAGGATTGGTAGTTACCTAGGTGTGTTTTGAACAGGTCTATCTGGAAGGATTGGTAGTTACCTAGGTGTGTTTTGAACAGGCCTATCTAGAAGGATTGGTAGGTACCTAGGTGTGTTTTGAACAGGCCTATCTAGAAGGATTGGTAGTTACCTAGGTGTGTTTTGTACAGGCCTTTCTATCTAGAAGGATTGGTAGTTACCTAGGTGTGTTTTGAACAGGTCTATCTGGAAGGATTGGTAGTTACCTAGGTGTGTTTTGAACAGGCCTATCTAGAAGGATTGGTAGGTACCTAGGTGTGTTTTGAACAGGCCTATCTAGAAGGATTGGTAGTTACCTAGGTGTGTTTTGAACAGGCCTATCCAGAAGGAAGAGTAGCTGTCTTTCAGAAACTCCAGGTTGCTCTTTATGAAGCGGAGTTCTGCAGGATCCTCGATGCTCACCAGAGACGCCCCTTCACACACAATATTCGTATTAATGCTTCTCCAATTACTTTCTTTACGGTTTGTTCTGTCCAAAGAAGTGCAGAGTTCATGGAATACTGGATCCCAATTCCAGTTGTCTCCTTTTCTCCCTGAAGCGTTCACCATCTCACTCCACGCCAGGATGTAAAAGCATTAGATAGGTGTAACAGTCTGTGTACTACATCATTAGATAGGTGTATCAGTCTGTGTACTACATCATTAGATAGGTGTATCAGTCTGTGTCCTACATCATTAGATAGGTGTATCAGTCTGTGTCCTAAAGCATTAGATTAGTGTAATAGTCTGTATCCTAAAGCATTAGATAGGTGTAACAGTCTGTGAACTACATCATTAGATAGGTGGGACACACACTGAAACACCTTTCTTCCACCAATCCAGTCAACCAGTACACACTTGGAGGAGAGGGGTTAGAGAATGGGATATGGGCCCCGTCCAAAATTGCTCCATTTTATAACGGTACCCCGCATAGGGCCTTGATCAAAAGTAGTGCACTATGTAGGGAATAGTGAAGGTGCACTAAGTACTATGCCCTTGGATCTAAGATGAAACTTGCTATCAAATCTGGCATTTTGAACCCTGAAGAGTTCTGAATGAAATGTGTTACATGGCCTCAAGTCTCGTCTCTCTCCTGCCAAGTCATCTTATCAGAAATCACGGGTATTCAATAGGGCGGCATTTTTTGACACACCCTTGGTTTTGAGGCTCCTCCTACCTTTGCGTATACAGCTGGTGGAGGCGTCGGACCACTCAATGTCGTTAATGATGAAGCTGTAGCAGTGCCCTCGGAAAGGCAACCAGGACCAGGGGCTGTTCCTACCGCTGATGTCCTCCTCCTCCTGGACACATACCCCGGGGTACTGGGGTGGGGCCGTGGGCGGGACAGCTATGGGGGGAACCAACCAATAGGATTACAGCACTGCACAGGGATCCACCAATAGGATCTCCTCTCTGGAAGAAACTAGCGTATGGGATTACGGCGCTGAATAGGGACCTACAAATAGGTCTGCTGGGGTAGGAGACTGTCACACCTGGTGACTACTAACACACTGGGGTAGGTACCTGTCTCACCTGGTGACTACTAACACACTGGGGTAGGTACCTGTCTCACCTGGTGACTACTAACACACTGGGGTATGTACCTGTCTCACCTGGTGACTACTAACACACTGAGGTAGGAACCTGTCTCACCTAGTGACTACTAACACACTGGGGTAGGTACCTGTCTCACCTGGTGACTACTAACACACTGGGGTATGTACCTGTCTCACCTGGTGACTACTAACACACTGAGGTAGGTACCTGTCTCACCTGGTGACTACTAACACACTGGGGTAGGTACCTGTCTCACATAGTGACTACTAACACACTGGGGTAGGTACCTGTCTCACCTGGTGACTACTAACACACTGGGGTAGGTACCGGTCTCACCTGGTGACTACTAACACACTGGGGTATGTACCTGTCTCACCTGGTGACTACTAACACACCAGGGTAGGTACCTGTCTCACCTGGTGACTACTAACACACTGGGGTAGGTATCTGTTTCACCTGAGGACTACTAAAGCACTCGGGTATGTACCTGTCTCACCTGGGGACTTCTAACACACTGAGGAAGGAGCCTGTCTCACCTGGGGACTACGAACACATTGAGGTAGGTACAGGTCACACCTGGGGACTACTAACACACTGGGGTAGGTGACTGTCTCACCTGGTGACTACTAACACACTGGGGTAGGAGACTGTCTCACCTGGGGACTACGAACACATTGAGGTAGGTACAGGTCACACCTGGGGACTACTAACACACTGGGGTAGGTGACTGTCTCACCTGGTGACTACTAACACACTGGGGTAGGTACCTGTCTCACCTGGTGACTACTAACACACTGGGGTAGGTGCCTGTCTCACCTGGTGACTACTAACACACTGGGGTAGGTGCCTGTCTCACCTGGTGACTACTAACACGCTCGGGTAGGTGACTGTCTCACCTGGTGACTACTAACACACTGGGGTAGGTACCTGTCTCACCTGGTGACTACTAACACACTGGTGTAGGTACCTGTCTCACCTGGTGACTACTAACACACTGGGGTAGGTACCTGTCTTACCTGGTGACTACTAACACACTGGGGTAGGTACCTGTCTCACCAAGAGACTACTAACACACTGAGGTAGGTACCTGTCTCACCTGGTGACTACTAACACACTGGGGTGGGTGACTGTCTCACCTGGTGACTACTAACACACTGGGGTAGGAGACTGTCTCACCTGGTGACTACTAACACAGTGGGGTAGGTACCTGTCTCACCTGGTGACTACTATCACACTGTGGTAGCTACCTGTCTCACCTGGTGACTACTAACACACTGGGGTAGGTACCTGTTTCACCTGGTGACTACTAACAGACTGGGGTAGGTACCTGTCTCACCTGGTGACTACTAACACACTGGGGTAGGTACCTGTCTCAACCGGTGACTACTAACACACTGGGGTAGGTACCTGTCTCAACTGGTGACTACTAACACACTGGGGTAGGTACCTGTCTCACCTGAAGACTACTAACACACTGGGGTCAGTGACTGTCTCACCTGGAGACTACTAACACACTGGGGTAGGTACCTGTCTCACCTGGTGACTACTAACACACTGAGGTCAGTGACTGTCTCACCTGGTGACTACTAACATACCGGGTTCAGTGACTGTCTCACCTGTGGACTGCTTGCACACACTGGGGTAGGTGTGGTTACAATGGGCTGTCTTCCAGGTGCCTTCCACATCCAGGTAGACACAGGGCCGGTCTCTGCTGGGCTCGCCTGTTGCCCACCGGGCCAGGCTCAAGGGCCAGCCGTCCATCCACCTGAAGTAGCCTTGTGTCTGAAAAGACAAACCACTACAGCTGTAAGTCAGTTTGTAGAGCATGGCGCTTCCAACTTCACTATCATGGGTTTGATTCCTGCTGGCACCTCCCATACCAAAATGTTTTCACGCATGACTGTAAGTCGCGTTGGCATAAAAACATGTTATATTACAGTACACTAGCCTTCCTGACAATCTGAACACCTAGGCTGTATCTCAGAGGAACACCGTTTTGTGGTGCTGTAGACGACCCTGTGGTTGAAACCCACCCGTATCCCCCTACAGCAGTCCCCTGACTTCTTCCCGTCCACCCAGCACATTCCAAAGCCATCTGGCTCCTACAGATAACCATTAACTTCTATCAATTTAATTTATGAAGCCCTTCTTACATCAGCTGATGTCACAAAGTGCTGTATAGAAACCCAGCCTAAAACCCCAAACAGCAAGCAATGCAGATGTAGAAGCACCTTGTTACTTCTGATGTAACAACCATTCTCTATCACCCCTCAGATACTATAGTATTACTTCTGATCCATCATGTCTCTAGTATAGCAGTGTTCAAAGTTTCACCCAGAATCCAGCAGTACCAATAACCTGCCTATTCTGATGAGGAGTCTGTGGCACCTGAAGATACAGCTTGTACTGTACCTCATTCCTATTGAGTCCAATCCACAGTGGTGTCTGCAGCTTCAGAGCCTGCAGCTCCAGGTAGGCTGCTGACAGTTCATCCAGGGTGCTAGCCAGCTGGCCCTCCTCAGCCTCACACTGCATCCGGGCTTCGGGCCATGTACAGTTCTGGGGCAGCACCTTGTAAGAGTCGTTGGCCAGCTTCACCCAGCCTCTAGGTAACACTGTCGGGGCCGGGACTGGGATGCCTGAGTCTAGGAGGGCAGAGCAACACTTAGTCACATTACAAATCAGAGGGCTGAGGATGGAGACGAGAAGAAGGATGAAGAAGAGGATGAAGAGGATGAGAGAGAAAGAAGAGGAGAAGGAGGAGAAAGAAAGAAGAGGAAATAGAAGAATGTCTTTGCTCACCAACTTTGCGCTGACAGATGAAGCCGTAGGTGTTGATGCAGGACCTGGTTTCCCATATTCCCAAGATTGAGTAGGAACTGGCCATCACAGCACACTGTGAGACAAAGATTATCAATAATGGACAACATTCACAGTCACAGACTTAATTCTGTCATATAGTAGAGCTTTGAGCAAAATGTAAGGCTAACACTTTAAATAATACATTTTTAATATATTATTATATCCGATTTATTGTGTGTATTTCTCATTTTGAATTGTGATAGTTTGTTTAAATGGATCTTACCTGACTAGCCCGAGAGGAAAGCATATCCATGTACCTCTACAATTTGAAAACCAAATGGTGTTTATTAAGACATTGTTCTAGAGATGGAATAAGCAAAGTAAACGACAGGGATTTAGTCAAAGTGTTTCAGTATAATATGTAAACGATGGGGATTTAGTCAATGTGTTTCAGTATAGTATGTAAACGATGGGGATTTAGTAAATGTGTTTCAGTATAATATGTAACGACTGGGATTTAGTCAATGTGTTTCAGTATAATATGTAAACGATGGGGATTTAGTCAATGTGTTTCAGTATAATATGTAACGACTGGGATTTAGTCAATGTGTTTCAGTATAATATGTAAACGATGGGGATTTAGTCAGTGTTTCAGTATAATATGTAACGACTGGGATTTAGTAAATGTGTTTCAGTATAATATGTAAACGATGGGGATTTAGTCAATGTGTTTCAGTATAATATGTAACGACTGGGATTTAGTCAATGTGTTTCAGTATAATATGTAAACGATGGGGATTTATTCAGTGTTTCAGTATAATATGTAACGACTGGGATTTAGTAAATGTGTTTCAGAATAATATGTAAACGATGGGGATTTAGTAAATGTGTTTCAGAATAATAGGTAAACGATGGGGATTTAGTAAATGTGTTTCAGAATAATAGGTAAACGATGGGGATTTAGTAAATGTGTTTCAGTATAATATGTAAACGATGGGGATTTAGTCAATGTGTTTCAGTATAATATGTAAACGATGGGGATTTAGTCAATGTGTTTCAGTATAATATGTAACGACTGGGATTTAGTCAATGTGTTTCAGTATAATATGTAAACGACTGGGATTTAGTCAATGTGTTTCAGTATAATATGTAAACGATGGGGATTTAGTCAATGTGTTTCAGTATAATATGTATCTAAACATATGTACAGTAGGCGTGTCGGTGGGTGTGTGTGGATATCTGTGTTTGTGTATAAATGTGTGTATACAATATATTAAATAGTAAATGAGGATGTCTTGACAGCGTACGTCTTCACCCCCCCAGAGTTACTACTTGGTGGAAGCCCCTTAGGCAGCCATTACAGCTGTGGACCATTTCCAATAAGATTCTACCAACTTACCACAACTCTTAGCGCGACATATATCCGTTGTTTTTGTCAAAACTCTTCAAGCACAGTACATTTGGTTGGAAATCTTCGATAGACAGCAATATTCAAACTTTGTTCCTGTTTTTTTAAGCAGATTAAAGTCAGAATTGAGACTGGACAATTCAGGAGCACTCAACACCTATTGGAAAGCCATTCTGGTGTGTCTTTGGCATTCAAATGTGTGCAATTAGGCAATCTTGTCCCTGGGACAGTCCCAGGCTTTCTTGTCCCTGGATTGTCCCAGGCTTTCTTGTCCCTGGGACATTCCCAGGCTTTCTTGTCCCTGGGATAGTCCCAGGCTTTCTTGTCCCTGGGATAGTCCCAGGCTTTCTTGTCACCTGGGATAGTCCCAGGCTTTCTTGTCACCTGGGATAGTCCCAGGCTTTCTTGTCCCTGGGATAGTCCCAGGCTAACTTGTCCCTGGGACATTCCCAGGCTTTCTTGTCCCTAGGATAGTCCCAGGCTTTCTTGTCCCTGGGATAGTCCCAAGATTTCTTGTCCCTGGGATAGTCCCAGGCTTTCTTGTCCCTGGGATAGTCCCAAGATTTCTTGTCCCTGGGATAGTCCCAGGCTTTCTTGTCCCTGGGATAGTCCCAAGATTTCTTGTCCCTGGGATAGTCCCAACGTTTCTTGTCCCTGGGATAGTCTCAGGCTTTCTTGTCCCTGGGATAGTCCCAAGATTTCTTGTCCCTGGGATAGTCCCAGGGATTTCAGAAGATGGAGGTAAGCTTTCCTTTTCTTTTTTACCTGGGCTCTGCTCATGTCATGTCTTTTGATCCTTACACCTATCACAAAGAGGCTTCCACCAAGTATGAACCCTGGGGTGTGAAAACATACGCAATCAATACATTCTTTCACTTTGAATATGTGGAATAGGTTTATGTAGATCTGTCAGAAAAAATCATAATTGAAGTCCTTTTTGACTTAATTCTAAGGCAGCAAAATGTGAAGACTCTGCAAAGCAGGTGTAGACTTTCACTAGGTCCTGTGTGTGTACGTCTGTGTTTACTTAAAGTTTAAAGGGACTTTACCGGAGGATAGTGATGCCATTCCGATATTATAATCTGCGACCGTCTCTACAATTAAGAAACAAAATATGATATATTAGGGGTATTTATTAAGAAACATTACTGGTTTAGGGATAAAATGAGCAAATTAAACTCAAAGTAAACTACTACATCATGTCCAGTGTGCCAACCAGTGTTCCAGGCTGTAATGTATCTGTATATTATGTCAAATGTTTACTCAATTTTCACCACTATGCAAATTTGAGGTCTGCTTTGCTCAAACTTGAAAGTTGTGAAAATTATGTTCAACTTCCAGCGTACGTTTACTGTGAACACTGAGGCTGTACCCACTATAAGTTACAGTTTTACTGTGAACACTGAGGCTGTACCCACTATAAGTTACAGTTTTACTGTGAACACTGAGGCTGTACCCGCTTTAAGTAACAGTTTTACTGTGAACACCGAGACTGTACCTGCTTTAAGTTACAGTTTTAACAGTGGACAAGTAGGCAACTCTGGCTCTTTGATCATAATGTTGGCCTACCAGAGAGGCCTACCATCAAAAACAATGGAGAAAATGCATCCCATAACATTTTAACATGGAAATAGCTGTTCTATCATTCAGTCTTCAGTAGCAGCGAATGTGTGGTGTTCAATATAGACCTATATTCCATGAGACTTTTGAAAAACACATGCAGGGCTTGACATTAACCTGTTAATCCAAATTTGGTTGGAAATCTTTGATGGACAGCAATATTCAAACTTTGTTCCTGTTTTTTTAAGCAGATTAAAGTCAGAACTGAGACTGTAACATTCAGGAGCATTCAACACCTACTGGAAAGCCATTCTGGTGTGTCTTTGGCATTCAAATGTGTGCAATTAGGCTTTCTTGTCCCTGGGATAGTCCCAGGCTTTCTTGTCCCTGGATTGTCCCAGGGTTTCATGTCCCTGGGATAGTCCTTGGGTTTCTAGTCCCTGGGATAGTCCCAGGGTTAGGGTTTCTTGTCCCTGGATAGTCCCAGGGTTTCTTGTCCCTGGGTTAGTCCCAAGGTTTCTTGTCCCTGGGATAATCCCTGGGTTTCTTGTCCCTGGAACAGTCCCAGGCTTTCTTGTCCCTGGGATAGTCCCAGGGTTAGGGTTTCTTGTCCCTGGATAGTCCCAGGCTTTCTTGTCCCTGGGATAGTCCCAGGGTTAGGCTTTCTTGTCCCTGGGATAGTCCCAGGGTTTCCTGTCATAGTCCCAGGGTTTCTTGTCCCTGGGATAGTCTCAGGCTTTCTTGTCCCTGGGATAGTCCCAGGGTTTCTTGTCCCTGAGAAAGTCCCAGGCTTTCTTGTCCCTGGGATAGTCCCAGGCTTTCTTGTCCCTGGGATAGTCCCAGGGTTAGGGTTTCTTGTCGCTGGGATTGTCCCAGGGTTTCATGTCCCTGGGATAGTCCCAGGGTTTCTAGTCCCTGGGATAGTCCCAGGGTTAGGGTTTCTTGTCCCTGGATAGTCCCAGGGTTTCTTGTCCCTGAGATAGTCCCAGGGTTTCTTGTCCCTGGGATGGTCCCAGGGTTTCTTGTCCCTGGGATAGTCCCAGGGTTTCTTGTCCCTGGGATAGTCCCAGGGTTTCTTGTCCCTGGGATAGTCCCAGGGTTTCTTGTCCCTGGGGCAGTCCCAGGGTTTCTTGTCCCTGGGATAGTCCCAGGGTTTCTTGTCCCTTGGATAGTCCCAGGCTTTCTTGTCCCTGGGATAGTCCCAGGGTTTTTTGTCCCTGGGAAAGTCCCAGGGATAGGGATTCGTGTCCCTGGATTGTCCCAGGCTTTCTTATCCATGGGATAGTACCAGGCTTTCTTGTCCCTGGGATAGTCCCAGGGTTAGGGTTTCGTGTCCCTGGATTGTCCCAGGGTTAGGGTTTCTTGTCCCTGGGTTAGTCCCAGGGTTTCTTGTCCCTGGGATAGTCCCAGGGTTCCTTGTCCCTGGGATAGTCCCAGGGTTTCTTGTCCATGGATAGTCCCAGGGTTTCTTGTCCCTGAGATAGTCCCAGGGTTTCTTGTCCCTGGGATAGTCCCAGGGTTTCTTGTCCCTGGGATGGTCCCAGGGTTTCTTGTCCCTGGGATAGTCCCAGGGTTTCTTGTCCCTGGGACAGTCCCAGGGTTTCTTGTCCCTGGGATAGTCCCAGGGTTCCTTGTCCCTGGGATAGTCCCATGGTTTCTTGTCCATGGATAGCCCCAGGGTTTCTTGTCCATGGATATAGCCCCAGGGTTTCTTGTCCCTGGATATTTCCAGGGTTTCTTGTCCCTGGGATAGTCCCAGGGTTTCTTGTAACTGGGATAGTCCCAGGGTGTCTGGTCCCTGGGATAGTCCCAGGATTTTCAGAAGATGGAGGTAAGCTTTCCTTTTCTTTTTTACCTAGGCTCTGCTCAAGTAATGTCTTTTGATCCTGACACCTTCCCCAAAGAGGCTTCCACCAAGTATGAACTCTGGGGTGTTTCCACCAAGTATGAACTCTGGGGTGTTTCCACCAAGTATGAACTGTGGGGTGTGAAGACATACACAATCAATACATTCTTTGTTTATTTTATGAATTTAAAACATTTTCTCCAACTTTCTTTCACTTTGAATATGTGGAATAGGTTTGTGTAGATCTGTCAGAAAAAAACATACATTTAATTAAAAAAGGAATTAAATTAAGGCAGCAAAATGTGAAGACTCTGCAAAGCAGGTGTAGACTTTCACTAGGTCCTGTGTGTGTACTTCTGTGTTTACTTAAAGTTTAAAGGGACTTTACCTGACGATAGTGATGCCATTCCGATGGGAACATCTGCGACAGTCTCTACAATTACGAAACAAAATATGATATATTAGAGGTATTTATTAAGAAACATTACTGGTTTAGGGATAAAATGAGCAAATTAAACTCAAAGGAAACTACTACATCATGTCCAGTGTGCCACACAGTGTTCCAGGCTGTAATGTATGTGTATATTATGTCAGATGTTTACTCACTTTTCACCACTAAGCAAATTTAAGGTCTGCTTTGCGCAAACTTGAAAGTTGTGAAAATTATGTCCAACTTCCAGTGCACATTTACTGTGAACACTGAGGCTGTACCCACTATAAGTTACAGTTTTACTGTGAACACAGACTGTACCCACTAAAAGTTACAGTTTTACTGTGAACACTGAGGCTGTACCCACTATAAGATACAGTTTTACGGTGAACACTGAGGCTGTACCCACTATAAGTTACAGTTTTACTGTGAACACTGAGGCTGTCCCTGCTTTAAGTTACAGTTTTACTGTGAACACTGAGGCTGTACCTGCTTTAAGTTACAGTTTTACTGTGAACACTGAGGCTGTACCTGCTTTAAGTTACAGTTGTACCAATGTGTGGTGTTCAATATAGGCCTACATTCCATGAGACATGCAGGACTTGACATTAACCTGTTCATCCACTTGTCCTTCAGACTGAATGTGTTGTTTGATGCCAGAAACATCTTACGTTATTATTCCCATACAATTATTACATAGAATCATACAAATTATTCTACCCTCTGCCTATTGGCTACTTAGCTTATCCTGTTATGACTAGGGGGCAGTATTTTCACGGCCGGATAAAAAACGTACCCGATTCAATCTGATTATTACTCCTGCCCAGAAACTAGAATATGCATATTATTATTAGCTTTGGATAGAAAACACTCCAAAGTTTCTAAAACTGTTTGAATGGTGTCTGTGAGTATAACAGAACTCATATGGCAGGCAAAAACCTGAGAAGATTCCTTACAGGAAGTGCCCTCTCTGACAAGATCTTGTTCTTCTTGTCTCTGTTTATTGAAGACTGAGGATCTTTGCTGTAACGTGACACTTCCTGCGGCTCACATATGCTCTCAGAGCCCGGGAAAAAGCTGAATGATATCGAGGCAGCCCCAGGCTGAAACACATTTGCGCTTTTGCCAAGTGGTCTATCAGCGGACAATGGGACTCATGCTCGTGCACGAGACGACACCATGTTTTAATTCTATCGTCTTTGAACGGATTTTTACGAGAAAATTAGCATGGAATATTTAGAAATGTTTTGTCACGAAATGCGTCGTGCTCGTAACCCTTCTTTACCATTCGGATAGTGTCTTGAACGCACGAACAAAACGCCGCTGTTTGGATATAACTATGGATTATTTGGGACCAAACCAACATTTGTTATTGAAGTAGAAGTCCTGGGAGTGCATTCTGACGAAGACAGCAAAGGTAATAACATTTTTCTTATAGTAAATCTGACTTTGGTCAGGGCTAAACTTGGTCGGTGTCTAAATGGCTAGCCGTGATGGCTGGGCTATCTACTTAGAATATTGCAAAATGTGCTTTCACCGAAAGCTATTTTAAAATCGGACATATCGAGTGCATAGAGGAGTTCTGTATCTATAATTCTTAAAATAATTGTTATGTTTTTTGTGAACGTTTATCATGAGTAATTTAGTAAATTCACCGGAAGTTTGCGGGGGGTATGCTAGTTCTGAACGTCACATGCTAATGTAAAAAAGCTGTTTTTTGATATAAATATGAACTTGATTGAACAAAACATGCATGCATTGTATAACATAATGTCCTAGGGTTGTCATCTGATGAAGATCATCAAAGGTTAGTGCTGCATTTAGCTGTGGTTTTGTTTTTTGTGACATTATATGCTAGCTTGAAAAATGAGTGTCTGATTATTTCTGGCTGGGTACTCTCCTGACATAATCTAATGTTTTGCTTTCGCTGTAAAGCCTTTTTGAAATTGGACAGTGTGGTTAGATAAAGGAGAGTCTTGTCTTTAAAATGGTGTAAAATAGTCATATGTTTGAAAAATTGAAGTTTTTGGATTTTAGAGGAGTTTGTATTTCGCGCCACGCCCATCAATGGATATTGGAGCAGGTGTTCCATTAGCGGAACTTCTAGATGTAAGAGGTTATTCAAGACCGTCTCAAAATACAACACCGCCCCTTTAAGATATAAAAAAAAGCTCTTTACCTGACTGGCTATTCAAAGATGGACAGAAATGCACACATTTTGTACTTTTGTAGGAAGAAACCACTGCCCCATTGTTATTATTTTATTTCACCTTTATTTAACCAGGTCGGCCAGTTGAGAACAAGTTCTCATTTACAACTGCGACCTGGCCAAGATAAAGCAAAGCAGTGCGACCAAAAACAACACAGAGTTACACATGGAATAAACAAAACATACAGTCAATAACACAATAGAAAAGTCTATATACAGTGTGTGCAAATGAAGTAACGAGGTAAGGCAATAAATAGGCCAAAAGTGGCGAAAGTAATTACAATTTAGCAGATTTACAATGGAGTGATATATGCAGATGAGGATGAGGATGTGCAAGTAGTGACACTGGTGTGCAAAAGAGCAGGAAAACAAAACAAATATGGGGATGAGGTAGGTAGTTGGTTGGTTGGATGGGCTATTTACAGATGGACTATGTACAGCTGCAGCGATCGGTAACCTGCTCTGACAGCTGACGCTTAAAGTTAGTGAGGGAGATATAAGCCTCCAACTTCAGTGATTTTTGCAGTTCGTTCCAATCATTGGCAGCAGAGAACTGGAAGGAAAGGCGGCCAAAGAGGTGTTGGCTTTGGGGATGACCAATGAAATATACCTGCTGGAGCGCGTGCTATAGGTGGGTGTTGCTATAGTGACCAGTGAGCTGAGATAAGGCAGAGCTTTACCTAGCAAAGACTTATAGATGACCTGGAGCCAGTGGGTTTGGCAACGAATATGTAGCGAGGAGAAGCCAACGAGAGCATACAGGTCACAGTTGTGGGTAGTATATGGGGCTTTGGTGACAAAATGGATGGCACTGTGATAGACTGCATTCAATTTGCTGAGTAGAGTGTTGGAGGCTATTTTGTAAATGACATCGCTGAAGTCAAGAAATGGTAGGATAGTCAGTTTTACGAGGGTATGTTTGACAGCATGAGTGAAGGAGGCTTTGTTGCAAAATAGGAAGCCGATTCTAGATTTAATTTTGGATTGGAGATGCTTAATGTGAGTCTGGAAGGAGAGTTTACAGTCTAACCAGACACTGCGGTATTTATAGTTGTCCACATATTCTAAGTCAGAACCGTCCAGAGTAGTGATGCTAGTCGGGTGGGCAGGTGCGGGCAGCGATCAGTTTCGTTTTACTAGCGATTAAGAGCAGTTGGAGGCCACGGAAGGAGTGTTGTATGGCATTGAAGCCCGTTTGGAGGTTTGTTAACACAGTGTCCAAAGAAGGGCATCAGATGTATACAGAATGATGTCGTCTGCGTAGAGTTGGATCAGAAATCACCAGCAGCAAGAGTGACATCTTTGATGTATACAGAGAAGAGAGTCGACCCGAGAATTGCAACCTGTGGCAGCCCCATAGAGACTGCCATAGGTCCGGACAACAGGCCCTCTGATTTGACATAATGAACTCTGTCTGAGAAGTAGTTGGTGAACCAGGGGAGGCAGTCATTATAGAAACCAAGGCTGTTGAGTCTGCCAATAAGAATACGGTGATTGGCAGAGTCGAAAGCCTTGACCAGTTCGATGAAGATGGCTGCACTCTACTGTCTGTTATTGATACCGGTTATGATATCGTTTTGGACCTTGAGCGTGGCTGAGGTGCACCCATGACCAGCTCAGAAACCAGATTTCATAGCGGAGAAGGTACGGTGAGATTCGAAATGGTCGGTGATATGTTTGTTCATTTGGCTTTCGAAGACTTTAGAAAGGTAGGGCAGGATAGATATAGGTCTGTAACAGTTTAGGTCTGGAGTGTCACCCCCTTTGAAGAGGGGGATGACCGCGGCCGCTTTCCAATCTCCAGGAATCTCAGACGATACGAAAGAGATGTTGAACAGACTTGTAATAGGGGTTGCAAAAATGGCGGCGGATAATTTTAAGAAGAGAGGGTCCAGATTTTCTAGCCCAGCTGATTTGCAGGGATCCAGATTTTGCAGCTCTTTCAGAACATCAGCTGTCTGGATTTGGGCGAAGGAGAAGCGGGGAGGGGGTGGGTGCTGGGTGCTGAGCTGTTGGCCGGGGTTGGGGTAACCAGGTGGAAAGCATGGCCAGACGTAGAGAAATGCTTATTGAAACTGTTGACTGGAAATGAGCTAGAACTGGGCTAATAACTAGCTAACTAGCAAAACATACACCGGTGGCTACATGTAGCTCTCTCTTTGATCTCAGAACAAGAGCATCTACAACCGACCGCTCGTACTGTAGCCTAAACACAGTGAACGGCACAGATCCATATATGGCTATTTGCTTATAGGCCTACTGCAGCTCTGATTGGTAATGTGGCACCGGTCTGTGTAGAGTACAGGCTGAGTCCTGCCTGTCAATAGAATCCTACTCCAATGAGCTCTGCCTACAAGAAAATCTCTTGCACAGTTAGTTTTGCATACTAAGTCTTGCATAGTTCGTTTTGTGTCGGTATTTTACATTAAAATTGGCTAACATTGTGCTGATTCGATTACAATTCCCACAGTAGAGCGAAACACTGTTAACTGAAGAGGAAAACTAGAGAAAGGTGAGTGAAGTTCAATCTTGTGCTTCTCTGCAGTTTAGGCGGGAACATTGATTATGTCTTATGTGAATGTTTTATTTATGTTTAAATGTGTAAATGTCTGCTTGGTCGTCATGCCTACGACCAGCTGTGGTATATTGGCCGTGGAACACAACCCTCGGCCCTCATTGCTTAGGTAAATGTGTGTACATGCGTACCTTCATGAAATCGAAGTTTAAGTATTTGACTGCCTGGCCATCGGTCCAAACAAACGCGTCCCGGTTTAAGTTACTCAGTCCAATCCACAGGTCAGTAGCACCAGAAGTCATCTGGGTCGTCAGAAACGCTGCAACCATAGAGATAGATAGAGGACTCATCCTTATATCTGTTTCATTATAGCATATGTGACAGCATGAGCAGCACCATAGAGATAGATAGAGGACTCATCTTTATATATGTGTCATTATATAGTCTGTGACAGCATGAGCAGCACCATAGAGATAGATAGAGGACTCATCCTTATATCTGTGTCATTATATAGTCTGTTACAGCATGAGCAGCTCCATAGAGATAGATAGAGGACTCATCCTTATATCTGTGTCATTATAGAGTCTGTGACAGCATGAGCAGCTCCATAGAGATAGATAGAGGACTCATCCTTATATCTGTGTCATTATAGAGTCTGTGACAGCATGAGCAGCTCCATAGACGTTAAAATAATCTCACCTTGCTCCCGCCTATTGGTGATGGACGCCAGGTTAGCTCCCATGGATTGGCAGAACGATCTGGCCTCGAGCCAGGTTCTAGGTTCCCGGTATCCAGTCAGTTTGTAGCACTATAAATAAATCAATAAGCAATTAATCAAGTTGATTGATTATAGGCAAACACTTTGAGTTAGACTTCCATTCTCAAAGCATGTTGTAAAACTGTATCGTCTGTTTTCATGTGAAAGACATTTAACCTGTTGGGGCTAGGGGGCGGTATTTGCACGGCCGGATAAAAAACGTACCCGATTTAATCTGTTTACTACTCCTGCCCAGTAACTAGAATATGCATATAATTTGATTTGGATAGAAAACACCCTAAAGTTTCTAAAACTGTTTGAATGGTGTCTGTGAGTATAACAGAACTCATTTGGCAGGCCAAAACCTGAGAAGATTCCAAACAGGAAGCGCTCTCTCTGACCATTTCATGGCCTTCTTGATCATCTCTAACCAAAACAGGGGATCTCTGGCATGACGTGAAATTTTCTAACACTCCCATAGGCTCTCAGAAGGCGCCAGAAAGCTGAATGGTGGCTTTGCAGGCCCTGGCTGAAAAACATTAGCGCATTTTGTAAGTGGTCGATCTGAGAACAATGACACTGGGGTGCGCGTGCCCGAGCTGACACCATGTTTACTTTCTCTCTCTTTGAACGTAAACAACCACTCCCGGTCGGAATATTATCGCTTTTTTAAGAGAAAAATGGCATAAAAATGTATTTTAAACAGCGGTTGACATGCTTCGAAGTACGGTAATGGAATATTTAGACATTTTTTGTCACGAAACACGTCGGGCGCGTCACCCTTATTTACCCTTCGGATAGTGTCTTGAACGCACGAACAAAACGCCGCTATTTGGATATAACTATGGATTATTTGGGACCAAACCAACATTTGTTATTGAAGTAGAAGTCCTGGGAGTGCATTCTGACGGAGAACACCAAAGGTAATCAAACTTTTCTAATAGTAAATCGGAGTTTGGTGAGTACCACACTTTGTGGGTGTCAAAAAAGCTAGCCTGTGATGGCTGGGCTATCTACTCAGAATATTGCAAAATGTGCTTTCACCGAAAAGCTATTTTAAAATCGGACATAGCGAGTGCATATAGGAGTTCTGTATCTATAATTCTTAAAAGAATTGTTATGTTTTTTGTGAACGTTTATCGTGAGTAATTTAGTAAATTCACCGGAAGTGTTCGGTGGGAATGCTAGTCACATGCTAGTCACATGCTAATGTAAAAAGCTGTTTTTTGATATAAATATGAACTTGATTGAACAAAACGTGCATGTATTGTATAACATAATGTCCTAGGTGTGTCATCTGATGAAGAACATCAAAGGTTAGTGCTGCATTTAGCTGTGGTTTGGGTTTATGTGACATTATATGCTAGCTTGAAAAATGGGTGTCTGATTATTTCTGGCTGGGTACTCTGCTGACATAATCTAATGTTTTGCTTTCGTTGTAAAGCCTTTTTGAAATCGGACAGTGTGGTTAGATTAACGAGAGTCTTGTCTTTAAAATGGTGTAAAATAGTCATATGTTTGAGAAATTGAAGTAATAGCATTTCTAAGGTATTTGAATATCGCGCCTCGGGATTCCACTGGCTGTTGAGTAGGTGGGACGCAAGCGTCCCACTGGCCCAGAGAGGTTAACATATTATTATCACATAATTATGATTATATCACTCCTCCTGTGTAACCTTTGATCTCTGACCTTAGGATCCATTCTCTCCTCTTACTGACCTTAGACTGGTAGAGGATCCATTCCGGGGGGCAGCCTCCTGTGGGGGGGGCAGTAGGGGGCACGGTGCTGTTCACTGGGGGGGAACCACTCCTCTCACAGATGGACCTCATTTCAGTGCCACAGTTATAGTCATGCCAGAAACCTGAACACACAGTTATAGTCATGCCAGAAACCTGAACACACAGTTATAGTCATGCCAGAAACCTGAACACACAGAAAACACAGTTATAGTCATGCCAGAAACCTGAAGACACAGTTATAGTCATGCCAGAAACCTGAACACACAGTTATAGTCATGCCAGAAACCTGAACACACAGTTATAGTCATGCCAAAAACCTGAACACACAGTTATAGTCATGCCAGAAACCTGAACACACAGTTATAGTCATGCCAGAAACCTGAACACACAGTTATAGTCATGCCAGAAACCTGAACACACAGTTATAGTCATGCCAGAAACCTGAACACACAGTTATAGTCATGCTAGAAACCTGAACACACAGTTATAGTAGACCTAGTCATGCCATTGAGTTATGTGGTAACCAGCTCCAAGATTCAGAATGAAAATAACTGAATGGAAGTTCTTATAAGAGAGTAACATTTTTGGGCCACATTTCATCTTTAGCTCACCATTGTAGCTGGCAACACAGTTCTCATCGTTGTTCTTGAAGTCCGGCTGGTTGTTGTCCCATCTCTGGAATACTACTGGGGAACCGTCCATCCACCTGGACAGAACACAGTACACAATAACTCAGAACACAAGAATTCAAGAACACAGAACACATTAACTCAGAACACAAGAATTCAAGAACACAGAACATGTGAACTCAGAACACAAAACATAAGATATTGAATATCCCTTTGAGCATGGTGAAGTTATTAATTACACTTTGGATGGTGTACACCCAGTCACTACAAAGATACATGCGTCCGTAACTAAGATGCCGGAGAGGAAGGAAACCGCTCAGGGAGTTCACCATCAGGCCAATGGTGACATTAAACCAGTGTAATGGCTGTGATAGGAGAACACTTAGAATGGATCAACAATCACAATACTAACCTAAATGATATAATGAAAAGAAGGAAGCCTGTACTGAATAAAAAATAAGTCAACAAGGCACTAAAGTAATTTGGCAAAGCGTTTAACTTTTTGTCCTGAATACAAAGTGTTATGTTTGGGGAAAATCCAATACAACACATCACTGAGTACCACTCTTCATATTTCAATCATAGTGGTGGCTGCATCATGTTATGGGTATGCCTGTCATCGTTAAGGACTGGGGAGGTTTTCAGGATAAAAGGAATGGAGCGTAGCACAAGCAAAATCCTAGAGGAAAACCTGGTTCAGTCTGCTTTCCACCTGACACTGGGAGACGAATTCCCCTTTCAGCAGAACAACAACCTAAAACACAAGGCCAAATTTACACTGGAGGTTTGCTTACCAAGAAGACAGCGAATGTTCCTGAGTGGCCGATATTAAAGTTTTGACTTAAATCTACTTGAAAATCTAGGGCAAAACCTGAAAATGGTTGTCTAGCAATGATCAACAACCAATTTGACAGAGCTTGAATAATGTTTTAAAGAATAATGGGCAAATGTTGCAGAATCCAGGTGTGAAAAGCTCTTAGAGACTTACCCAGAAAGACACAGCTGTAATCGCTGCCAAGTGTGATTCTAACATGTATTCACTCAAGAGGTGTAAATACTTATGTAAATGAGATATGTCTGTATTTCATTTTCAATAAATGTGTAAACATTTCTAAAAACAAGTTTGTACTTTGTCATTATGGGGTATTGTGTGTAGATTTGTGAGAGAAAAAATACTATTTAATCCATTTTGAATTCAGGCTGTAACAGAATAAAGAATAAATCAAGGGGTATGAATCCTTTCTGAAGGAACTGTATGTATATGGTAGTGGGGTATCCCTGGAACCTCCTACTGCATTTTCAACATTTCTGATTAGTCAGGAAGTAATACAAACAACAAATCAAAATAATTTATTTCAATTTTTATATTTTAAGCCATCCTAATTGGGTGGGCCAGTATTCAATCTGGCAGGGCCTCTGCCCAGCATGGCCTGCCGTGGCTTCTCCTCTGCACGAAACATGGAACACAGAAAGAACACGGACAATACACAGAAAATATGCTGCGTTCTTGACATGCCGGAATGTTCAGAAATACAACTTCTAAACACGGCACAATGAGTTGTGTGCATTCACATGCTTTGAACTGGTTGAGAACGTCAACTGGCTAATTTCTAAGTAGCTACGCCAACCATGAACAAAAAGCGCAGCCATCACGCTCTCATCCAAATTATATTGTTAAATAAAAGGTCCAAATAAATTGGGATAAATAATGTTTTGTCAAGTTATGTTCTTGGTAGCTGACGTCAGAGTTCAGCATGTCTGAAAAGTCTCCAACTGGAGGGCCTTTTAAATTGACTTCTCCCAGAAAGGAAGCTTGTATTTCAGAGTTTCTAAAATGTCATGAACGCAGCAATAGAACAGCGGTTTGACACCACCAGTTTAGAAGTGATATAAAAAACGTTTTATTTTTATTTGTTTGATAATCTTATTTTACTCGTTTTATACTCACCCGAAAGAGCGATCAAGATCAACTGTTAGCCCGATGTAATGGATTCCCAAATGCTCTTTATTGATCTGAATAAAGAGCAATTAACATTAGGAACTAGCTGTCATGGAGTCAACATGGGGTACCGTCTGTTTCGACACCTTGTAGAGTCCAAGCCCTGACGAATTGAGGGCAAAAGGGGGTGCAACTCAATGTTAGAAAGGTGTTCTTAATGTTTTGTGGATTCAGTGTATATCAGTGGTGGGAAAATTGCCCAATTATCATAATTGAGTAAAAGTAAAGATACCTTAATATAAAATGAAAGTCACCCAGTAAAATACTTCTTGAGTAAAAGTCTAAAAGTATGTTTTTAAATATACTTAAGTATCAAAACTAAATGTCAAATTCCTTATATTGAGCAAATATTTCTTATTTACGGCTAGCCAGGTGCACACTCCAACACTGAGACATCATATACAAACGAAGCCTTTGTGTTCCGTGAGGCCGTGAGTCCGTCAGATCAGAGGCAGTAGGGATTACCAGGGATGTTCTCTTGATTAGTGTGTGAATTGGACCCTTTTCCTGTCCTGCTAAGCATTCAAAATTGTACTTTGGGTGTGAGGGAAAATGTATGGAGTAAAAAGTACATAATTTCATTAGGAATGTATTGAAGTAAAAGTAAAAGTTGTCAAAAATTATGAATAGTAAAGTACAGATACCCCCCAAAACGACTTAAGTAGTACTTTAAAGTATTTTTACTTAAGTACTTTACACCACTGGTGTATATAGCTCTGCCAACGTGTTTGAAGGCAGGACTATAGCGAAACTATAGGTGTTTACCTTTTTCCATAGAAATGTATTTTCTGTTAGTCCGTTGATAACAACAAGGTCCCCATGCCTCTGCTGACAGTAGTGTCTGGCGTCCTCCATGGCCAGCAGTTCAGAATTAAAGTAATATTGAGAGCCTCCAAACTCCAGCCAGCCATCCTCTGTCACATTATACTCTAGACAGGATTAGAAAATACTCAAATAAGTTATCTGCTTGGTCTAGACTAGAGACCAAGCACATAAGTCCCCTCTAGAGACCAAGCAGATAAGTCCCCTCTAGAGACCAAGCAGATAAGTCCCCTCTAGAGACCAAGCAGATAAGTCCCCTCTAGAGACCAAGCAGTAAGTCCCCTCTAGAGACCAAGCAGATAAGTCCCCTCTAGAGACCAAGCAGATAAGTCCCCTCTAGAGACCAAGCAGGGATTTGTCCTATCGGTCTCTTGAGGGGACTTGTCAAAGGCCGTTTGGACTGTGTTCCAAAGTTCCCACTAGCATACCACAATGCGTCTTCAAAATATTTATACTTTTAATGTGGTGAGCTCATTCATTTATTCATTAATTTAAGAGTGATAGACAACTCATCAACACTTGCCAATATTTTCCAGGGAGTCCTGGGAGCTATGGGATGCGTACTGTCAAGGGGACTTACCAGGGATGGCGTTGTTGGGAGGAGGTAGTGGGGTCACTCCTGTAATGCCACAGAGAAAGAGGAGGAGAATGGAGAAGAGAAGAGGAGAGAGAAGTCTGTGTTAGCTCACTAAGCTAAAGCCTTCTGGTCCCAGTAAGGTTACTAATCATGCACGTGAGGTCGACTAAAATACTTCCGTCCCACAGACAGAGGCGCTACATCCTGAATGTCTTCCTTTTATAGTGTTGCACTTTTGACCAGAACCTCATTGCACACCTAGTGGCCAGAGACTTTAATGCAGGGAAACTTAAATCAGTTCTACCTCATTTCTACCAGCATGTTACATGTGCAACCAGAGAAAAAAAACACTAGACCACCTTTACTCCACACACAGAGACGCTTACAAAGATTTCCCTCGCCCTCCATTTGGCAAATCTGACCATAACTATCCACCTGATTCCTGTTAACAAGCAAAAACTAAAGCAGGAAGTACCAGTGACTCGCTCGATTTGGAAGTGTTCAGATGACGCAGATGCTAAGCTAGAGTACTGTTCTGCTAGCACAGACTGGAAAATGTTCCGGGATTCTTCCGGAGGCATTGAGGAGTACACCACATCAGTCAATGGCTTCATCAATAAGTGCATCGACAACGTCATCCCCACAGTGACCATATGTACATACCTCAACCAGAAGGATACATACCTCAACCATGGATTACAGGCAACATCTGCACTGAGCTAAAGAGTAGAGCTGCTGCTTTCAAGGAGCAGGACTCTAACCCGGAAACTAATCAGAAATCCCGCTATGCCCTTCAATGAACCATCAAACAGGCAAAGGGTCAATACAGGACAAAGATTGAATCCCACTACACCGGCTCCGATGCTCGTCGGATGTGGCAGGGCTTGCAAACTATTACAGACTACAAAGGGAAGCACAGCCGCAAGCTGCCCATTGACGCAAGCCTACCAGATGAGCTAAATTGCTTCTATGCGTGCTTTGAGGCAAGCAACACTGAAGCATGCATGAGAGCACCAGCTGTTCTGGATGACTGTGTGATCACACTCTCCGTAGCCGATGTGAGTAAGACCTTTATACAGGTCAACACTCACAAGGCCGCAGAGACAGATGGATTACCAGGACGTGTACTCCAAGCATGCGCTAACCAACTGGCAAGTGTATTCACTGACATTTTCAATCTGTCCCTAACCGGGTCTGTAACATGAAACATGTTTCAAGCAGATTGCCATAATGCCTGTGCCCAAGAACACCAAGGTAACCTGCCTAAATGACGACCGACCCGCAGCACTCACGTCTATAACCATGAAGTGCTTTGAAAGGCTGGTCATGGCTCACATCAACACCATTACCCAGAAACCTTAGACCCACTCCAATTTGCATACCGACCCAACAGATGACACAATCTCTATTGCACTCCACACTGCCCTTTCCCACCTGGACAAAAGGAACACCTACGTGAGAATGCTATTCATTGACTACAGCTCAGGGTTCAACACCATAGTGCCCTCAAAGCTCATCACTAAGCTAAGGACCCTGGGACTGCACCTCCCTCTGCAACTGGATCCTGGACTTTCTGACGGGCCGCCCCCAGGTGGTAAGGGTAAGTAACAACAAATCTGCCACGCTGATCCTCAACACAGGGGCCTCTCAGGGGTGCGGGCTCAGTCCCCTCCTGTACTCCCTGTTCACTCAATACTGCATGGCCAAGCATGACTCCAACACCATCATTAAGTTTGCTGACGA